>NC_029785.2:103260321-103291305 GCF_000816755.2 Arachis ipaensis | reverse complement strand
TTACAGCTAATAATTATAAAAAAAAAGATTAAGCTCTTTTCAAATTACTTATACGTTAAAAATACTATTTTTGACAAAATTTTTATTAATATATATTTATAGTTAAAATAATATCAAAAATTATTTTTTTGACAGACTTTAATCTTTTTATTTTTTTGCCTAAAAAATAATCTATGTTGTGATAGTGAACTACTCTAACTCTTGTATATAAAAGCCTTACCTTACTTATTGTAATAACTCAGTTTCACTCACTCCAATTTCACTACGTTACCAACACGGAACCTGCCAATATTTGCCAATGTTTATTGGGTTGGACCACAAAGCCCACTTAATTCAAAAAGCCACATCCCAAATTAACCCAAGTTAATTTTAATATCACTAGTTTACCACTCTAACCCTAATTTACCCCTTATCCATGTGTTCTTACCATTGAGACACTCGCCCAACCCCCATCTCCACTTTCAGCGCCGAATAGCAATCCGGATTGCTGTCTTTGTCGATCGCCGCTGTCAATGGAGTCAACGCTGCCGGAAAATCAGATGGCGCCACTAACAAGAACGTTCCCACATTTGTCCAAGTGATGCCGTCGCCGCTGCATGTTGCCATCGGAAGTTCTTGAAAGGTGCATCCAGTCATCTAGCTTTCAACCCAACACCGCTTCGTAGCTCCGCCTCAACACACGCTACAGCTGAACTCTTCTGGCCTTGTGGAGTCAATAGCAACGCTGCAACTATTTGACAAAAAATGTTGTTGTCATTATTCTTATATTGTTATCAATTACTTAGGAGCTCTTATGTTGATATGGTTTCTTTTTGACGCATTTTGATTATGTTATGGAATTTGGAACGTATTTGTGGTCCCCTCCTATATAATATTGTTGTCGTTCTCAACCTTTTTGTTGCCTTTCTCCCATGTTTTGGTTTTAATATTCTTTTGAATAATTTAGTAATATATTTAATTTAGTATATATGTCTCCCGACCCCATAAATAGTTTAATTTGTGGAGCCTATCCCTGTTAAATTATTCACCACCCATGAAAAAATAACAAATTAAAACAGTGATGATGAGCCTTATGACTATTCCCTTTGATATGGTACATTTTTTCTTCTATATCTAGTTATATATGTGCTATCGTTGATGCATTAACTTGCCACTGTGAGCCTCATCACCTTAATTTAAGGAAATTTACTTTAGATGTGTCTTCACATTCCTTTTTAAAATTACAACTTAACTTGAACTGTAGGCATATCTCAGTTACCTGTTTGTTTAGTTTACTTTCTACCATTGTTTATAATTTGTTATCAATAAGCTGGATCTAGATATAATAAATACAGGTTTGAAGTATGAACAATTTGCATAGGTTATTGTATCTTGTGCTAAGTTTTATTATGACACACAGAGTAGTAGTAACTAGTACTAAATCTTTTTGCTTCTTTGAGCAGGTTGGCATGTTAATCAATTCAGTTTATAAGTTTCTATTTATTGTCTTACTTTTTAAAAGTAAAAAGGAAGGATAAAAGTAACATTTCTATTAATAAATGCTTCATGCATCGAATAATAATTCACTGAATAATTAGTCAATTGGTATTAATTTTTTAATATTTATTCGTTGTTTCATTTGCCTATAGCTTAAAATTTTTCAGTTATAACTTTGTACCTGTTTCAAATTTGTTTTAAATAAGAGTAAGCTTAGCTACAAACGAAAATTATTGAAATATTTTACCAACAAAATAAAATGTATAATAAAATTAGGTAAAGTTTTCCCTTTTCATCTTTGCACAATCCCCCTCCCCTTGATTTTAGTGTATGTGTGTTTGGTTTACAGTTGTCATTAGTATTTACTACTAGATATTATCCTTGCTGTCATGAGAAAAACTCTCTATTATACTAGATTCTATAGAGCATGGATCACGACGTAGTATATAGTAATAGATTACTAACATCTATCTTATGTTTTGTACTCTATTAATTGTATAGCATATATTCTCAAAGGTAATAGCATAAAATTTCATTTGCTAGTAAAATTTTCTCTTCTAGTAATGAAAGAATTGACTTCATGTAAGTGTATGAATAAGTGAAAAATTGGTCATCAGTTAATAAATATACCTGTTGGAGATTCCGAACTCATTGGAGCCAACCGTTGGCTACATGTCTTCTACGCCTCTCTCCGTGGATCTCATCGTTCTCAATTCTTATCATCACATCTTTGCAAATTTTTTCAAAATATTTTATATTTCAAGATGTTTTATTTAGAAAATTAGAAATGGTGAATTAAGAGTTTTTTTGTTGACATGGTTCCCTGCACTAAGATGGTTTCTTATACTGTTATCAGCTATTCTCAATTATTTGACAAAAATGTTGTTGTCATGATTCTTATGCTATTATCAATTACTTTAGAGCTCTTATGTTGATATGATTTTTTTTTTGACGTATTTTGACTGTGTTATGGAATTTGTAACATATTTGTGGTTCCGTCCTATATAATATTATTGCCATTCTCAACCTTTTTATTGCCTTTCTCCCATATTTTGGTTTTAATGTTCTTTTGAATAATTTAGTAATATATTTAATTTAGTATATATGTCTCCCAACCCCATCAATATTTCAATTTGTGGGCCTATCCCTATTAAATTATTCACTACCCATGAAAAAATAATAAATTAAAACAGTGATGATGAGCCTTATGACGATTTCCTTTAATATGGTACATTTTTTTCTATATCTAGCTATATATGTGCTATCTTTGAAGCATTAACTTGCCACTGTAAGCCTCATCACCTTAATTTAGGAAACTTTACCTCAGATGTGTCTTCACATTCCTTTTTAAAATTACAATTTAACTTGAACCGTAGGCATATTTTAGCTACTTATTTGTTTAGTTTACTTTCTACCATTGTTTATAATTTTTTATCAATAAGCTGGATCTAGATATAATAAATACATGTTTGAAGTATGAACAATTTGCATAGGTTATTGTGTCTTGTGCTAAGTTTTAGTATGATACACACAACAGCAGTAAGTAGTACTAAATCTTTTTACTTTTTTGAGCAGGTTGACATGTTAATCAATTCAGTTTATAAGTTTCTATTTATTGTCTTGCTTCTTAAAAGTAAAAAAGAAGTATAAAAGTAACCTTCCAATTAATAAATGCTTCATGCATAAAATAAATTCACTAAATAAAGTAAAAACAATTAGTTTTAAAAACACATTTTCTTGTTTTTCAATTAACGCTTGTGATTTCATCCTCAAGATATAAGTTTTCTTTTAGTATGTGTGCATTGTGGTACAATTGCTATTATCTGGTTAAGTGCTGTATCGTAGTTCTCCTTCATCTAAACTCTAATAACATAATTTCTATGGTTGTAATTCTAATCCTGATAATATTGATGTACACTCATATGTTACTTGTGTCATTAGCATTAGAGTAATTTTTTTATTAATAAAGGTGGTTTTTGAATTACTGTATGTCTTCTTATCATTGTACTTGAGACCGAGTTAATCTAGAAAATAAAAAGCTGAAGCATAGTATTCTTTGGGGCTGAATTGTATTTTGTTTAATTATTTAGCGATTAACTTTATTTCATCATGTTCTTGTACCACTAACTTAGTTGAGTTTGGGGAAGAAAAGACAACTTTGAACCTAGACATAATTTTTAGACTGTTGCAAGAAATCAACTTCAAGACATGGGAAAGTCAGTATTACATCATTCAGAAACTTGTGTTTCATTCTATTTTAGCATTTTGTTTATTTTTGAAGGTCTTATTTTATGTTGACAGAAATTATTAGAGACACGGTGCTCACCATGCTACATCGCGAATTTGTTCAAAGATCTGGAAACAAACCAGGCTCAAGCAAAGCTAGATGAGATAGAAGCAATTGGTTTTGGTTTCTTGAAGCTAGTCCCAAAGTGGAATGTTAAACAAGGCATAATGGTGATGTTGGCCAAGGCCTACAACACTGAAATGAGCACCCTGAGTGTAGATCATGGAATCATCCGCATTGGGCCCGAGCTATTCCAGCATGTTTTTAGAAATTCGCCCGGTGGTGAGTATACTTTTATCTATTACACAATATTCAATTGGTTAAAATGGTTTCGGTCTTTGTGGTTTTTCCTTTATTCTTCCTATTTCGCTGATCATTTTACACTATTTTATACACATCCATATTGCAGCTGACGACTTCCCACTGTTCGATGGCGGGAATGCTGCCCATGTCTCAATAAAAAGAAGATTTCACCGGTTAAAAGCTATACAGCTGAGGTGTTTTGTTAACTAGTGTGCTATGGATACTAAAGATGATAGGATGGAGTTCAGGAGGCATTTCATCCTACTCGTGTTGAAGATGTTTCTGTGTCTGACTGTGCAACATGTCATCTCGCCATGACACATTGATACAATACTTAATGTATCTGATCACGGGAGATACCGTTGGTCGTTGCATATTTTCAAATCGTTAGAACAAGCAATTAGGAAGTACCAACGTAAAAATAACAAGTCTTGTGAGGGCTACATGTTTGACTTGCTGGTAACCTTTTGAATTCAAAATGCATTGTAATCTGACTAACCCTTGCATCCCAAAAATTAAGTTGTGTATACAATACCTGCAGGTGTTGTACTTCCAGAAGCTAAAGCATGGTGACCTCGAGAATTGTCAAGAGCCTGAGCTGTGGCTTTCTGCATGGACTGCGAAGGAGCTTAGCGCTATGGCAACAACTATTCAACCCAACCATGTTTCTTTATCAAACCTGTCATTCTTTTGTTACAAAAAAGAGAGTCTTGATCACTCATGATTGCTCATGGTGATCCAAAGCGACAAATAAGATTATTCCTAACAAAAGAGACAATCACGTTAGCATCATCAGTACGGGTAGGAATTGCTTCCACCCACTTAGAAACATAATCAATAGCTAACAGAATATATAAGAAACCATTTGAGTTTGGAAAGGGACCCATGAAGTCAATACCCCAAACATAAAAATTTTAACAAAACAACATGAGTTGTTGGGGCATCTCATATCTCTTGGATATGTTTCTAAACCTTTGGCATTGGTGGCAAGAATTACAGAAAAGATTTGCATCCTTAAAGAGTGTGGGCCATCAAAATCCACAGTCTAAAATTTTTCTTGCAGTTCTTTGAGGCCCAAAGTGGCCACCACTTTCAGAAGAGTAGCACGCCTCCAATATAGACTGGATTTCGGATTGTGGGACACACCTCCTAATTATTTGGTCAGCACCACATCTCTACAAATATGGGTCATCCCATATGTAATACTTGGACTCGCTCTTGAGCTTGTCCTTTTGATGTTTAGAAAAATGTGGAGGGAAGGTGCGACTAACCAAATAATTAACTATGGGTGCATATCAAGGAACAACCTCAGATATTGCTTGCAAGCTATCAAGTGGGAATGCATCATTGATAGGAGTGGAGTCACTTTTTATATACTCTAGGCGACTCAAGTGGTCCGCCACTAAATTTTGAGAACTACTCCTATCTTTGATCTCTAAATCAAACTCTTGCAATAACAATATCCCGCGGATTAACCTTGCTTTTGACTCTTTCTTAGCTAGCAAGTATTTCAAAGCCACATGGTCTGAATATACTACCACTTTGGTTCCAAGTAAATAAGCCCGGAATTTATCCAAGGCAAAATCAATTGCTAAAAGTTCCATTTCAGTGGTAGTATAGTTAGACTGGGCATCATCTAATGTCTTAGAAGCATAAGCTATGACATAGGTATCCTTACCTTCGCGCTGAGTCAGCGCCACTCCTACCGCATAGTTAGATGCGTCGCATATTATCTCGAACGGCCTACTCCAGTCGGGCTCTCTCGTAATAGGAGCTTGGGTTAAGACAATCTTCATCTTGTCAAATGCTTCCATACAATCATCACTCAAGTCAAACTCTATGTCTTTTTGCAGCAGACGGGAAAGGGGTAGTGCAACCTTACTGAAGTCCTTGATGAAACGCCGGTAGAAACCTGCATGCCCAAGAACAAAATGGACTTCCCTCATAGAAGAGGGGTAAGGTAAACCAGAAATAACATCGACCTTTGCGAGATCAACAGATATACCAGTATTAGAAACAACATGACCTAGAACAATACCTAGCTTTACTATAAAGTGACATTTTTCAAAATTAAGCACAAGGTTTGAACTAGCACATCTTTCTAATACTCTAGCAAGATTATCCAAACAAAGGTCAAAAGAATAACCATAAACACTAAAATCATCCATAAATACCTCCATACAATGCTCAAGAAGATCCGAGAAGATACTCATCATGCACCTTTGAAACGTAGCCGGTGCATTACATAAACCAAAAGGCATTCTTTTATATGCGTACGTTCTAAAGGGGCATGTAAAAGTGGTTTTCTCTTGGTCTTCTAGAGCAATATGGATCTGAAAATAACCAGTATAGCCATCTAAAAAGAAATAATGTGATTACCTGACATGCGATCAAGCATTTGATCGATGAAAGGTAGTGGATAGTGATCCTTGCAAGTAGCCAAGTTCAAGCGCCTGTAGTCGATGCACAATCTCCATGAATTCTGCACCTCTTGTAGCCATGAGTTCCCTATTCTCATTCTTGACTATGGTGACGCTGGACTTCTTAGGAACCACTTATACCGAGCTAACCCATTCACTATCCGAGATTGGATATATAATATCGGCTTCAAGCAGTCGGCTCACTTCTTTCTTCACAACTTCTAGAATTGTGGGGTTCCACCGCCTTTGAGGTTGACGGATAGGCTTGGCTCCCTCCTCTAGAAAAATACGATACTCACAAACTTGAGGGCTTATACCAACTATGTCCGCCAAACTCCACCCAATAGCTTTCTTGTTTCTTCTCAGTACATTAAGCAATCGATCCTCCTGTTGGGAAGTAAGCTCCTTTGCAATGATCACTGGGAGCTTTTGATTGCCTTCAAGATAAGCATACTTAAGGTGAGGTGGAAGGGGCTTCAACTCCATATGTAGCTCATGGCTTGACACTTGATTATCCAGTAACACTGGAGGTGGTAAGGTGTCTTCATCATAGTCAGGGGGTTTCTCCACACTTGCACCTTGAATCATGTTCTTCTCATCAACTATATCATGGTGGACTTCGGCCACAATCTCATCAATCAGATCACACCGGAAGATAGAATGCTCTTCCATCAATTTCAAAAGAATAGGTACCCGAGAAGGCATCCAATTTAAACCGAGAGGTCTTTACGAACGGCCTCCCTAGCAAGATAGATGATGGTCTTCCGGAGTCATTAGGGGGTATCTCAAGAATATAGAAGTCAATTGGAAAAATTAGCCCCTTAATGTTCACTAAGACATCTTCCGCTATGCCAACCATTGAGATTATGCTTTTATCTGCCAAAACAAAAGAGGCTGTCGACCTTTTCAACGGTGGAAGCTTCAATGTATCATAAACAGATAACGGCATAATGCTAACACAAGCACCTAGGTCACACATGCAATCAACAAATTGTATACCACCTATAGTGCAAGTAACCATACAAAGACCAGGATCACCACATTTCTCCGATATAGCACCCATCAAAGCAGAAATTGAGCTATCCAAAGGAATAGTTTCTAAATCATAAATCTTCTCTTTATTCATGCATAAATCCTTTAGAAACTTAGCATACTTAGGAACTTGGAGAATAGCATAAAAAAGGGGAATAGTTACCTCGACCTTTTTGAATATATCCACCATCTTGGGATCTAGCTTCACTTGCTTTTTAGTTCTCCTAGCTAGATGTGGAAAGGAAATTAGAATAGCCTCTTTCAAAACACTTTCCTCCTTAGAAGCTCCATCCTTCTGTTGAGCAACTTTTTCTTCAGCTGTCTCTTGTACCTCATCCTCATCTCAACATCTTCTACCTCAACAATATCTTTATCTTGAGTGGCTTCGCTTGAGCTTGGCTCCTCGAGACTCCTCTCTTGTAATGTAGTACTGGACCTCAAGGTGATGGCATTGAATCCACCCTTGGAGTTAGGTAAGGGTTGAGAGGGAAGTGAACTAGAGCTTGAAGGTTGAGTATTGGAGGTAGAGGGTGGTTCCATATGGGATATAAGAGCTTGGAGAGTAGAGGTGAGACCGGTGAGGCTAGAGGTAAGTGTATTTTGAAACTCTTTTTGCCCTTGAAGAATGGTACGAATGGTTTCATCTTAGTTAGAGGAAGAAGGAAGGTATGTGATTTGGGGGACTTGGGGTTGGTTGAGCGTGCTTGAGCTTGCCTTTGGTGAGGTGGTTGGTACCTTTGACCTTGGTATTGTTGTTGGTAGAGAGGGTTTTGTTGATACCGGTTTTGTTGGTAATTATTGTTCCACCTTTGGTTTCCACAATTGTCTCTTCCTCCTTGATTGTAGTTGTCTCTCCATCCTTAGTTGGGATTGTCTTGCCAACCTTGATTGTAGTTACCACCTTGATTGTAGTTATCGCCTTGTTGATAGTACCCTTGATTCGGACGGTTGTAATAAGCATTGGTAGCCACCAAGGTGTTGTCCTCTTGGAGTTGTGGACAGTCATCAGTATAGTGAGAATAGCACGCACAAATCCCACATACTCTCTGAGGGACTAACTATTGACATTGTTGTTGTGGAGGAGGTGGAGGTTGTTGTTGATTGAATTGAAGTTTCTTGAGGATATTGGTCATCTCTCCCAAAGTCTTAGTGAAGGCAGACTCAGTACTTGAAGACACTTCCGCAATAGCCTTGGGATGATTATTCATGTGCCTTCCATGCTGAGTAGACTCAGCTAAATCGGTGATAAGTTGCCACACTTCCGCCGCCGTCTTGTACTTTGTCAAAGAGCCATTACTCGAAACATCCAAAAGGATCTTATCTTGAGGCTTCATGCCTTGGGAAAAGTAACTAATAAGCACCAACTCGTCAAACATGTGATGGGACCACGAATCAAGGAGCTTCCTAAAACGTTCCCAATACTCATAGAGAGACTCTGATTCACCTTGAATGACGCAAGAAATTTTCTTCCTCAATCTATCTGTGACCTCCGATGGGAAGAACTTGTCTAAAAATTCTCTTCTAAGAAGATCCCAATTGGTGACAACATTCTCAGGTTGAGTGTAGAACCACTCCTTTGCCCTTCCCTCAAGAGAAAACGGGAAGGCATATAACCAAATAGCAACCTCATATGCACCATACCGCATAGTAGTTGAACAAGCAGTTTGAAAGTCTCTAAGATGCTTGATGGGATCTTGAGCGGGTAGACCATGAAACTTAGGAAGGATATTAATCAATGAGGTCTTTAGCTCAAAATCTGCATTCAAGTTCAGATGACGCGCTTGAAATGGTTGAAGAGTAAAATTCGAAGCTCCCGCTTCCTTGAGAGTGATCCTTCTAGGAGCGGCCATAGTATCGGTACCTAAATCAATAGAAGAGACATCAATAGATTTAGTAGGAGAGGAGTTAGTTTCTTTCTCAAATGACGCTTCGGATTCAACCTCGGGTAACATTGGTGAATTGGGTGAAACCCCTTCACCACCCTCGGAAACTAACAGACGCCAAGCTCGCCTGATAAACCCCATTTTTAGGGTTTATCCTGTGCTTAATCTAGTGGATTTTATCCATTATTCTCATACTTATTCATACAATTCGCATGTTTTACGTTTTTCTTCCGGATTTTATGCTATGATTGAAAACATGCTTCTTTGGGCTTTAAATTTGCTATGTTTAATCCTTTCTTATTACCATTCGATACTGTGATATGTGTGTTAAGTAATTTCAGAGATTACAGGGCAGGAATGGCTCAGAGGATGGAAAGAAAGCATGCAAGAGTGGAAGGAATACAAGAAGCTGAAGGAACTGCAAAGCTGTCCAGCCTGACCTCTTCGCACTCAAACGGTCATAACTTGAGCTATAGAGGTTCAAATGATGCGGTTTTAGTTGCGTTGGAAAGCTAACGTCCGGGGCTTCGAAATGATATATAATTTGCTGTAGTGTCCGTACAGATAAGCGACGCAAATGTGTACTCCATGCGGATGCGTTGCAGTGACGAAAAACCAGCGTGGCAGATTTCGCCCCAGCATTTTCTGGGCTGTTTTTGACCCAGTTTTCGGCCCAAAAATACAGACTAAAGCTAAGGAATGTATAGAAACTCAACACTCATCCACACACATTGAGATACATCGATATTAGGATTACTTTTAGTTTTAGATCTAAATCTAGATTAGCTTTACATTAGTAGTTTATGCTTTTGCTTTGGATTTTTGGATGCTAAAGAGTCATTACCTCCGTGAAGACATTACTTTAGTTTGTTTTCTTATTCCTTTATTTTTATTAATTGCTTATTGACCCTATTCAACTAAGTATGTTGCATTTTGAATTTATTAATATATAGAGTTACTTTTATTTTTAATTAATTTTAGTTTTATATTTTACTCTATCTAATTTATTATGTCTTCTTATATTTTTATGAATATTAATTCCATGTCAATGGAGTAGATTTTCTACTTGACATGGGGGTTGATTAAGAGGAGACACTTGAGTTGGAATGCTCAAGTGCTTAGTTAATTTGAAATTTGTTGGCTAATTCTATATCTACTAACGCTAGACCTTCCCAAGGGAAAGGACTAGGATCTGCAGATAAGAATCAGTCCAATCACTTGACTTTTCTTTACTCAGTAAAGGTTAACTAAGTGAAAACAACAACCGCTTTACATTACACTTAAGGAGATTCCAACAAGGATAGAACTTCCGATTAATCAATTCCCCAGTCAACGCTTTTTATATTAATAATAATTCTTAGTTTTATTGCTTTAATTTACAATTATTTTAATTACTCATTATCCAACTCAAACCTTCTCAAAAATTTCTGATTAATAAATTAGCACTATTTCCTGCAACTCGTTGGGAGACGACCTGGGACTTATACTCCCAGTATTTTTAATTCTAATTTTTGTGATGACCCTTTTTAAATTGGTGAGGCCTCTTTCCTCTCTTTCCTGTAACTCGTTGGGAGACGACCTGGGACTCATACTTCCAGTATTTTTAATTTTAATTTTTGTGACAACCCCTTTTAAATTGAGAAGGCGGATTTTAGTTGGTTAAAAACTATACTTGCAACGCATTTTGTTTATTAAATTTCTTAACTGGTCGATTTCTTGACGAACTGGTTTTCTGCTAGTAAAGAAATTTTTATAAAATTAATCGCGTGGGTGACTCGATCGCGTGAATGACCATCTTTTGAAAACGACGCGGCTGCGTGGGGCACGCGGTCGCGTGGTAGGGGTGGTGCTTCCAGCACCATTCCAGCCACGCTCCATCATAACTTTCTACCATACATCTTTTTACGTTGATTTTGCAGGGTCACGCGCACGCGTGAGTGACGCGCACGCGTGGGAGGCTGATTTCTCAAATGACGCGGACGCGTCAGGGATGCGTTCGCGTCGGCGTGCTTGTGCCTAAGGCACGCCTCCAGCCACGCTCCCGCGTAACTCTCTATAAGGGTTAGCGTCGCATGTGACGCGTGCGCGTGGTTCACGCGCACGCATGCGACGCGCTTTTTTTTTATATGCAGAATGCAAAATACAGCATGTAGATGAATATGCAGAAATTACGAATGAACACTAATAAAAATAAAATAAAATAAGACTAAGAATAAAAAGGAACGATTATACCATGGTGGGTTGTCTCCTTCCTAGCACTTTTAGTTATAGTCCTTAAGTTGGACATTTGGTGAGCTCCTTGTCATGGTGGCTTGTGCTTGAACTCGTCTTGAAACTTCCACCAATGTTTGGACCTCCAATAAGCTCTATCAATACTAAGTGAATTTCTCAAGCTTTGATGGAGTTCTTCACAAGCTTTGAGCTCCTAAATTTGATCCTCATGTATGCCTGGATCCCAAATCTTGTTTTTTCACCCGTCTTCAAGTGGAACATGATGATTCCATCTGGGTGGTAAGCAATCCGAATTCTCACTACGGCATCCAAACAGCCTCCTAGACCCATTCAGTTGTGCTTTATACCAACCTTTGCATTTAAACTTTGAGCTTTTCACCATATTGAATCTTGCATGATAATTCCTACCACTAGCCATCTCCCTCTTACCCGTAAAGCCACAAAGAGCTCGAAGTTGACCATCTGTCTCAAGTAACCCATATTCAAGCGAGAAGGTAAAGGTCAAGGATAAGTATTTTACCCAGTTGAATGTTGTATTGGATGGTAATGGCTTTGGGGGAGAGGTCTCCAACAACTTTGGTAAGGTAATTTCAAGCTCCATTCTCTTGTGCTCTTCCTTGATAACTTCCACCTCTTTGCAAGCTTCTTCAATTTCAACCTCTTCCTCTTGGTAGCTTTCTTCCAATTCAATATCTTCTTCATTACTCACCAAGGGCATGGGAGGTTGTGCTTCTTCTTCTTTAATCTCCATCTCTTGATCAACCTCTTCAAAGTCTTTAGCCATGATATGCCTTGGAGGTTGTACACCCTCTTCAACATCAAATTTAAACGTCTTGGAAGGAGGTTCTATGACTGGACTTTCCCATGGAGATTCAGCATCTCCTAAGTCTTCAACCACTTCTTTCTCTTCAATAATTACTGCTTTGTCCAGTTGTTTTAGTATAAAATCGTACTCATCCTTGATGATTTTCTTTCCATGATAACTCCTTTCAACTACTCCTTCATCTTCAAGGGTCTCTCCTATCTCCACATTTTGGGCCTCCTCTTGCTCTAAGACAAAATCAGACTCCTCCTTGATGTCTTCCTTCACTAATTCTTCAGCCACTCCTTCGACTTCAAGGGTCTCTACTACCTTCATCTGTAGGACCTCCCCTAACTTCTTATGAAGTATGGATTCGCGAAGATGATTCCTTCTTTCTTGTTTCATATCAATAGCATAACTGGGATCATCTTGCTCTTGGATTGATGGATGTGGGTGCTCTTCCATGGAGGGTGGTGATGGGATGGAAAGATTATTATGTAGTTGAAAAGGAAGCGCACTAAAGCTTCAGGGTTGAATATTAGAGGTAGAGGGTTGGTCCATGCGGGATATAACTGCTTGAAGAGTAGAGGTGAGACTAGTGATAGAGGCAAGTGTGGTATGAAGCTCTGTTTTCCCTTGGTGAATAACATCAATGGTGTTGTCATCCAATGGAGGTTGGGGTGGATATGGGTTAGGGTCATATGGAGGTGAATGGTATAAAGGAGATTGTGAGTATGGTGGTTCAAAGGTGTATTAGGGAGGTGGTTCATAGGCATATGGTGGGCTTGTTGGTAACTACAAGAGGGTCCACCATATTCATCATCTTTGTACACTCCCTGGAATGGCTCTTGACCATAGTAATTTGGTGGAGATGGTTTGTCACAAAAGGGTCCACCATAACTATTGTCTTGGTATGCATCACAGAATGGTTGTTGGTTATAGCGCATTGGAGGGGGTTGTTGCCAAGAGGGTTGATCAAATCCTTGTGGCTCCTCCCATCTTTGATTTTTCCAACCTTGATGCCTATTTTCATTATAGTTTCCATTCCTTACAACAACATTGGAACCAAACTTGAAACCAGAGGGGTGAGAATTCATAGTAGCTAAAGAAAATAAAAACGAAAACTAATAAAGAAATTAATGAAAATAAACTCCTAAAACTAGAAACACTGACAACAATATAAGATAAAGATTTGAAAAATGTTTAAATTTTGAAAATGTTTGACTTTTAAAAATTTAAATTTAAATTTTGAAATTTGAATTTTGAATTTTGGAATTCAAATATTGAAATTTGAAATTTGATTTTTAAAATAAGATAAGATAAGATTTTGAAAAAGATATGATTTTTGAAAAAGATTTGAATTTTGAAATTTAAAATTAAGATAAGATAAGATAAAAATTTTAAAATAAAAATCTGAATTTTTTTTTTGTAATTTTCGAAAAAATTAATTAAAATAAAGAGAAAAGATATTTTTGAATTTAATGAAGAAAGAGAAAAACAATAAAATGACACCAAACTTAAAAATTTTTAGATCAGAATGAAGAAAACAACCAAGAACAACTTGAAGGTCAAGATGAACACCAAGAACAACTTGAAGATCAAGAAAGAACAAGGAACACTATTTTTGAAAATTTTAATAACTAAAAAAAACCAATAACCTCTTAATTTACGAAAAAGTAAAAATAAAAACAAAAATAAAAACAAATAAATAAGCAAAAAGCAAATATTTACAATAACCAATAATAAGGCACACGTTTGCAATTCCCCGGCAATGGCGCCATTTTGACGAACGGATTTCTGCTAGTAAAGAATTTTATAAAAATAATTACGTTGTAAGTATAGTTTCTAAACCAACAGAGAAACCTTTCGTACAAAAATTTTGGTTGTCACAAGTAACAAAATCCAATAAAATTTATAACCGAAGTATTAAACCTCGGGTCGTCTTCTCAAGGAATTGGAGGGAAGTATGATTTATTATTGGTTATAGAAAAGGTAGAATTTTGGGTTTTTGGAATAGAGAACAAGTAATTTAAATAGCAAGAAAAATAAATAAATTAATAATTAGAAAATCTCTTAGCAAGGTATGAGAATTGAGAATCCTATCCTAGTTATCCTTATCAGGTGTAATGAGAATTGGATTTTACTCCCACTTAGTTGACCCTTACTAAATAAAGGTAAGTCAAGTGGACTAATTAACTTGATTCCTCAGTCCTAGTCAACTCCTATGGAAAGACTAGCTTTAGAGGGATCCAAATCAATCAGCAATCCTAATTTCCAATCAACTACTGAGTTTGATAACTCAAGCGTTACCAATTACTTAACCAAAGGCAAAAGGATAAAATAAATCATAAATTAAATTGAAAGCATCAAAAATAGAATAAAACAATCATAAATATGAAATACCTCAAACAATATTAAATAGAATATTCAATTCTAACATAGGAAAGTTCATAAATCAAATTGAAAAGATAAATAACAATTAAAGTAATAGAATAAATAAAACTAGAAAGTAAATTAAAGGAACATTGAACCTGGTATGAAGAAAATAACCATAAACTGATAGAAATCCTAAAATCCTAAGAGAGAGGAGAGAGCCTCTCTCTCTAGAAAACTACATCTAAAACCTAAAATTATGAATTATGACTGTTGTTAATGTTAATGGATGGATTCTCCCATTTTATAGCCTCTAATCTGTGTGTTCTGGGCCGAAAACTGGGTCAGAAACAGCCCAGAAATCGCTGGTTGCGAAATCTGCCACGCTGGTTTTTCGTCAATGCGACGCGTCCGCATGAATCACGTGTTCGTGTCACTTATCGTCAAGACAACTATGGCATATTATATATCATTTCGAAGCCTCGGACGTTATCTTTCCAACGCAACTGAAATCGAATCATTTGGACCTCTGTAGCTCAAGTTATGATCATTTGAGTGCTAAGAGGTCAGGCTGGACAGCTTAGCAATTTCTTCAACTTCTTGTATTCCTTCTACTTTTGCATGCTTTCTTTCCATCTTCTGAGTCATTCCTGCCCTGTAATCTCTGAAATCACTTGACACACATATCAAAGAATCTAATGGTAATAAGAGAGGATTAAAATTAGTAAAATTTAAGAGCAACGAAGCATGTTTTCAATTATAGCACAAAATCGGAAAGGAAATTGTAAAACCATGCATTTTGTATGAATAAGTGTATGAAAGATTGATAAAATCCACTCAATTGAGCACAAGATAAACCATAAAATAGTGGTTTATCATCGCCTAATAAGTGAAACGGTTCTTTCAATTTCAAGATCAAATGGGGCTAAACTCGGATCCGGTAATGAACGCGTCATTCAATAAAAGAAACATAGAGCTCATGGAAACAAAATATATTAAGAAAAATACTACTAATAACCTAAAAGGCACAAAAATAAAAGATGCAATTATGCAAATATGAAAATATTTACACCAACCAATAACTTAGCACACATATGCAACTCCCTGGCAACGATGCCAAAACTTCACGAGCGGATAAATTTCGGTCAAGAATTACCAAACGCATTTTTCCAAATCAATGTCGCAAGTATAGTCTTGACCGACGAGATTTCCGTTAATCATAGTTAAAAAGTATGTCACAATTAAATTCAATAACCGGGAGTAGAATCCCGAATCGTTTCCCTAGGAGTTGACACAAGATGCAAATTATTGGTTATGATTTTTCTGGAGGTTTTTGAAGTGGAGAACAAGAAAAATAAATAACTAAAAAAAATAGAGCAATAGTTAACTAGCAAGAGTTGGTAATGAATTAATATAAAAAGGCCTTGGTTTGGGGTGAGAATCGGAATGTCTATCCTTATTGTCTTGCTCAAGTGTGATGGTAAAATCTCATTGCTCTCACTTAGTTATCCTCTAATGATTGAAGGAAAGTCAAGTGAAATAATTAACTTTAGCTCACAAGTCCTAGTCACTTCATAGAGAAGAACTAGAGTTGGTGAGTTTTAAGCTAATTTGCAATATTCAATTACCAATCAACACTCGAATATAACAATTCAAGTGGCTCCAATTGCTCAACCCCAAACCAAGCAAGGAAATCTACTCCATGATATTGGATGACATTTTCTCAAACACTTGGTGAGAAAAGACAAAAGAAATGATAAAAACTAGAAAATAATTCAATCCAAATTACCACTAATAATAATCAATAATAATCAAGCAAGCAATAAAAGTAGATATGGAAATAATTCAATACATTAACAAAATTCAATAATAACAAGATCCAAACATGAATTCAAATAACCAAATAGAGTAGAGTACTAAAGGAATTGAAGAAGAAAAATATAAGGTTAATGATAGAATTGAAGGTAGCAACAGCTTCTCTCAAGATCCACTTGGAAGTGAACTAAGAAAATCAAAAACCCTAGAGAGAAGTAGGAATTTTTCTTACTAGAATTCAAAACTAACTAAAAACTAAAGTGAAAGTGAAGTGTCCACAGTCTCAGCTCCATCTCAGCCTCTAGTCTGCATTTTCGGGCTTGGAACTGGGCCAAAATCAACCCAGAAATTGCCCCCAGCGAATTCTGTTAATTGCGGCACGTGACGTTCATCACGCGTACATGTCAGCCATATGCACGCGTTGCTGGGCTCTGCACAAGGTCACGCGTATGCATCAGTTACGTGTACGCGTCAGTGGTCGATGCTCCTGGTCACGCGTACGCATCAGTCACGCGTACGCGTCGCTTGAAAAATGGCTTGATCATGCGTACGCGTCGCTTGAAAAATGGCTTGATCACGCATACGCTTCAGCCATGTGCGCGCGTCACCTCCAGCTTCTCAAATCTTTAAATTCTTGTGTTCCTTCCACTTTAGCATGACGCATCAGTCACACGTATGCGTCACTTATAAGATGGCTTGATCACGTCTATGCTTCAGCCATGCGTACGCGTCGCTTCCAGCTTCACAAATCTTCAATTTCTTTTGTTCCTTCCACTTTAACATGCTTCCTTTTCATCCTCTATGCCATTCCTGGATTCCTGCTCTATAAATCCTGTAATCACTTAACGCACATATCATGGCATCGAATGGCAATAACAAAGGGTTAAAATTAGTGATTTAAAGGCCTAGGAAGCATGTTTTCAATTATAGCACAAAATTAGGAAGAAAACTTAAAAACATGCAATTTACATGAAGAAGTGTGAGAATAGTTGACAAAACCCACTCAATTCAGTCCAAAATATATCATAAAATAGTGGTTTATCACCGCTACACTTTGAAATTTTTTTATTTCCAGTGGTTAATCATGTTGTGGTTTGAATGTCTTATCTTTGGATGTCTCTACTTATATAAGTTATGTACTGTTAGTCACGTATTGTTCGCAGGTGCCTGAAAACAGAACTATTTGTGTAACACCCTAATATACAGATCCTTATGCTCGAGTCATAAGTCAACGATATTATGGTGGTACGACTTAAGGTGGAATAATAGTAAGTATGTGTGTGTGTGTGTGTGTGTGTGTGTGTGTGTGTGTGTTAGTAAAGTTGAGATTATTCCCCTCGTCATTTGTCATTTTGAGATTTACTAATCGTGACCTGCGAAGTTTAGGCCGGCTAGAGTACAGAATTTAAAACTAGTTTGACAACAGTATTTCCTATCTCTCTCAAGATACGTCATCGCCTCTATAGGCAAGTTTCAAAATAAACACCTACATACATCATATTGAAGTTTTATCAAAATAAACAGGAGAGATTCTAAAAGTACAAAACAGAATCAAATAAACTTCGCCGCCTTCTAGACAAATCCAGCTCACTGCTAAGCACCAGGATCTGCATCTGAAAAATAGAGAATATATACGGAATGGGAACCCCCGACCCATGGGTTCCAAGTTCTTCTTCTTCTTCACATAGATTTCTTGATGCAGGTGTCCAGTTTAGATCCAAGCCTCTTCAATCTCGGCTGACCCTTCGTTGCGACCTTCGAAGGACCTCGTATGTCAGATGAACCAAGAGCGGGGTCACATTATTTCACCATGCTATTCTATGTAGTTGGCACACTTCTGGGCCCCAAGTTCGCACAATAATCAAATAGCTTGGCCCTTAACTCATCAAGACCCGAATGTAACATGGCCGCTTCTTCTTCACATGTCATGAAATTCTGGGCAACATTGAAGAAGTGAGAACATAGTCCTCTAAATAAGTTGTGGCTTTCATCGGACTGCTTCTCGTCGTGGCTGCTCTTGATGAAAGTGTATTTGCACTGTACATTCTTGCTCCATCGAGGGAGCACATAGCAAGATGATACTCTGTCTACTCCGTAATAAAAGAACACAACAAGACAATGACAACAAAGAATACTTCTTAATTCAAACATGTTACACTCGCAATGAATCTTATGTGTCGCTGGGTCAAACTTGACATTGTTCGTCCAGGACCTAGCCTCCCCATATAGTAGGTATTGCTCATTTACGGTCACACAAAATAAATCACCATCCTGAGTCACACCACGGACTAAACAATCCCTTTTTTTCTAAATTCCTGTTGTACTTCCCTAAACTTAGAGGTTATATACTCATGCTAAATTTTTTTTTCAATTGTAGAGCTCGATGAATAGGGAACGACTCCTTTAGAGTCTGCAGCATCGTCCTCCAGCTCCTTTTGCTCCTTGGTCCCAAGTACATTGTCATACTCATGCATGAACTGAACCAGTCCACTCTTGCAATGCAAGTAACCACTAAAAAAGGCGTTCATACTCTCACTCCGTTGGGTACTTCTCATACCATTCTAAAATTCACCTTGAAAATAGATTGGAACCCATATTCGACGATCGTCATAAAGGTCTACAAAACCAGAAGAAAACAAAGCAATAATCACCATCATGAACAATTGGCTACATCACAACACATAACTACAGACTTAGTGAACCAAGTAGACATAGACCTTTCGAACAAAGATATCCCATAATAGTATCCAAATAGGTTACAAATCACCCGATGACAACGGGACCTAAAATTGAGTATAGTTAAAACAGAACCTGCATAACAAACCTAATATCCAAAAAAAACAAAGGAGCACAATACAGAACGAACCTAATAGCCATCTGTTTTGCTCTAAGTTAAACTCAGCGATGAATGCACACCAATCCTTCTCGAAAGATTCCACATACCAGGCATTCCAAACAGTGCGATGCATTCTAGCATCTATTTCTCAGTACCGAGCATATCCTCCGAGCTTTTTGCGGTATCTTCTTCATTATGTGCCATATGCACCATCGGTGGCGAGTATCTGGAAGGGCATTCCTAATAGCACCAAACATGGATTTGCACTAGTCCGTGATGATGGCCTGTGGGGGAGTTTCGATGACTTCAACCATTACTTAAAGACCCACTCAAAGCTATGAATTTCTTCATTTCCCAGCAAAGCACATCCGAGCAGAGTGGACTTGCCATGATGGTTGACACCAATGAAATATGCAAACGGAAGTCCGTGCCTATAATAAATCCATCCAAAATTACAAATCACGATAGTGCGAAAACAATAACCCTTTCAATAGAGACAGAAACACAAATATACTTGTTTCTACTGTACATTGTATCAAACGATACCATGTCTCCATAATATTCATAGGACGCCCTGCATCTTGCATCTACCCAAAGCGCACTCTTAAACTTGTTAGCTTCGTCCACATCAACTGCATAAAGAAAATTCAGGTTGATATCTTTCATTCACATGAAATAGCTAATCATTTCCTTCACATCTGCGTTTTCGTCAGCACAGCGCAGATTGCTCGTAATATAGTTCCTCACATCCTTTTCTGAGTAACCCAAATTTGACGAGCCACCAACCTCGTTCGCCAGTGTGAGATAAGTCTTATTGGGCCGTATGCCAGCCTCATCGTTGTCCTGAATCACACACTTGGCATGGATGGTCAGTTCCCTGTACTCAATGTAATACACAGCTTGCTTGGCAGAACACTGATGACTTGTATCATCTACCTCTTTCTCTCATCTAAAAGGGCCATAGAAGTGATGAATTCTCATTCATTTGATGCATTGATAAGAGTTATATCATAATCTTATAAGACTCTGCTTTGAAATGAGTTCTTACTTGGATTTCAGGTGAAAAGAGCAACAAAAGAGGAAGAAAGCAAGCAAAGGTGCTGGGCGTGTGTGTGGGGCGTGCCACTTCAAGCAAACGCCTGGATCTTTGACTGGGCGTGGTACGCCAGCTATGTATCCCAGAGAAGGTTTTCCAAGATCCACTATGGACGTGGCACGCCACTGTTTGGGTGTGGCACGCCGGTTATGCTCTCCAGAGAAGGATTTCTTAACATCACAATGGTCGTGGCACGCCACTGCTGGGCGTGGCACGCCAACT
The DNA here is from genome assembly GCF_000816755.2 of Arachis ipaensis. NCBI lineage: Eukaryota > Viridiplantae > Streptophyta > Magnoliopsida > Fabales > Fabaceae > Arachis > Arachis ipaensis. The sequence goes on along the minus strand of NC_029785.2, from coordinate 103,270,528 downwards.
ATATTGTCTAGAAGAGAGTGCTTCAAAGTTACTATGGGCGTGGCATGCCAAGGCCAGGCTTGGCACGCCAGTTACTTGATCCAGAGAAGAGTTATTGCGTTTACTATGGGCGTGGCATGCCAGTTACTTAATCCAGAAAAGAGTTACTGGGCTTTATCATGGGCGTGGCACGCCACTGCAGGGCGTGGCACACCACTACAGGGTGTGGCACGCCAACTATCTATTCCAGAGGAGAAAGGAAGGAGCATCATCAATGGGCGTGCCACTTGGTACTAGGGGCATGGCACGCCAAGCTTGTGAGCCCAAACCATCATCATGGGAGTGCCACTTGAGTCCTTGGCGTGGAACGCCAGTTCACTTAACCAGAAAGAGAGATTGAAGACTCAAACCTGGGCGTGGCACGCCAAGCCAATTGCCCAGAGGAGGAGGGTGAAGACTTCATCATGGGCGTGCCACTTGAGATCTTGAGCGTGGCACGCCAAGTCAATACCTCATCGAAGGTGTGTCACTTGAGACTCTAGGCGTGGCACGCCAACCTTCCTCGCATCATGGGCGTGGCACGCTAGTTCACTGGACCAGAAAGGAAAGTTTGTGCATCAACAAGGGCGTGGCATGCCAGACCTGGGCGTGGCACGCCAGGCCAACCTTCCAGAGAAGAAGATTGAAGACCCTAACAAGGGCGTGGCACGCCAGTTCAATTTTCCAGAGAAGAAGATGGAAGACTCCACCATGGGGCGTGCCACTTGAGACTTGGGCGTGACACGCCAAGCCAATTATCAACATGGGCGTGCCACTTGAGATCCAGGGCGTGGAGCGCCAAGCGATACCAAGCTGGGCATGGCACGCCGTTCACACGCCACTCACACGCCACTCACATGCCATCAATGAGAGAGTATTCCCTTTAGTTTTAATTGTAATTTCTTTTCCTTTTTGTAATTTCTTATTTTATAGTAATAAGAGTAGTATAAATACCCCTTGAAGAGTACTGAAAGGGGACTTGAAACTTTTACTTCACTTTACTTTACTTTACTTTCATCTTCTTTCATCTCTTGTACTCTATCTCTAAGCTATGAGTAGCTAAACTCCTTCTCATTGGGGAAGGAAATTCTGTTGTATTTGATGGATTAATGATAGTGAATTTTTTCTTCTCTTCATCTCTCTTTGATTTGCTAGAAGGAATTTCGTTCTTCATGCTTAGCATTCAATTATCTTGGAAAAGAGATTGAATGCAAATTGGGTTTCATGGGAACCTTGGAAGAGGAAACATTAAATCATGCTTGAAATCCCTTCTCACATTGAGTAGATCTGGGTTTCGGGATTGGATATGGTGACATTAAATCTACCCACTACTTGGATCTATGAGGATGTGTGGTAAAATCAGGGACCAAGCTTATCTCTTTTCATGAGCAATTAGACCAAGGAATTAGCTTATTATCAAGATTTGAGAGATTAAATTACCAAGGAATTCGGATTCAATCAATCATGATTGCCAAAAGGTCAATGAGTTTCATGATTGAAGATGAGATGATCTAAAATTAATCCGAAGAAAGCAACAACTCCTAACCCCAATGAATCTTCCCCATTCTTATATTCCCTATTCTTTATAGCTTTATTTAATTTCTGTCAATCAACCCATTCCCCTTTTACAATTCAGTCATTTACATTTCTATCATTTACATTCTAGCAATTTTCTTTATGCTCTTTACATTCCAGCACTTTACTGCTTTTTTTTATCTTCAAGTCCTTTACAATTCCGTTATTTAATTTGTTGCACTCAACACTTATTCTTGATTAGCTTAACTAAATCACCCTATAACTAAAGTTGTTCAATCAATCAATCCTCGTAGGATTGACCTCACTCTTATTGAGTTTTTACTTGACGATAATTTGGTATACTTGCCGAAGGAGTTATTGTAGTGATATAGTAAATTTCCATCATCAAACACAGGTGCGTATGCTTCAATTCTAATTTGGACACCATCCAATTATCTTTCTGTCGATCAAGCATCGCGTACATCCTTGCTTTGCATCTGGCTGTTGTTATTATCTTTACCCGAGTTGCTGCCTTCACTCGAGACTCCCGATAACCTTCACGACTGTAGTGTATCGATTGGTTAATGGGTGCCCTTGATTCTTTCCTAGTCTTGTCAAAGTTGGTATTCCTAATCCTAGTCACGAACCTAACTTTCTTTGCATAATTATAATAGAACTCTTGTGCCCACAGCAAGGAAACAAATCTCAATCCTACCTATGGGATTTCCTCTATGGGAATTTCAGTGTGATCGGGCAACTGCAAATCCATTCAAAAAAAGTATCATTCAACACAAAAATCACTCAACTAATTAATTTCCAATACCTCGCTAATTTTGTCACCAGAATAAAACATATTCCACACCTCATGATTCACTGTCATTGCATCATCCTCTAATTGAATAACGTCTACAGATTCTTTCCCCTGAAATCGATAACCGATGACATATCTCCAAAAAAGATAACCATCCATTGTTTGACACTCTTAAAAAGTCTTTCAACAAACTTATCCATTGATAACACCAAATAAACAACCAAAACTAAACTGATATAAAACAACACCATCCATTTTCATATCTATAAAACAAACATTAATCAAAGTTACAAACATCAATTAAACATGGTGAACAAACAGAATAATAAACCACATGAAATGTAGAAAATGTAGCATCATTCTAGCATAATTGAAGGAAAGAATATCCACACCAATTCTAATTAAACAAACAAAATCACAATCCTTCCAACAAAGCTTATCACTGTTAATAACTCAACAATAAAATAAAAAATAAGTTACAAATAAACATAACCAAATATACTACTACCATACAAATTACCTTGTCCACACGTTGTGTGTCATCTTCACTCAGAGACGGGACATTAATATTGGTGGAATTAGAATGATCACTCACATCATATGCAGTGTCGTACGATACTTCTTCACAAATTGATTGATCCATCGACGTAATGTGGTCCACTGGCTTTCAACAGAAACACATACACCTTACCGAAGATGGTTGAGGAGAAGAGGGTTGCGTGACACCTTCAAACACTCACGTCGTAGTTCTCTTCCACGGGATTGGTGGTTGGTCCACTCGCCTTCAACGGAGACACATACACCTTATCGGAGATGGTTGAGGAGAAGAGAGATGCGTGACACCTTCAAACACTCATGTCGCAGTTCTCTTCCACGGGCCTGGTGGTGCGACAAACCGGGTGAAGGCGCAGTCACCGTCTAAGGGTAATGGCGGCGTTCCAATGACTTAAAAAGTTCCACGAAGGAGAAGTGGGATCCAGGTGAAGGCATAGTCACCGTCGAATGGTAATGGCGGCGTCCAGGTGAATTGAAAAGCTCCACGAAAGAGACGCAGCCGGCTAGAAAAAAGGGGATTAGGGTTGCGTGACGGGTTACACCGTAGTCTTCGTAATTGGCACGAGGCCTCATGCTACGTTACCACTCCTTATTCTTTCAAAATGCATTATAATGGACCCCACTAAATTTTTAATTGATATAATAAATTATATTTAATTATTTTTAATTATTGTTGGTAACAGTTGGCAGATTCATATCTTGATACCATATACTTTTCCCATTCAATAACATCAAATACACTTTCTGAAGTATTCTCTCAGTTACTCATCAATTCTTCTTTTCTGATCTTGATTCTCAAAATCAAGAGCACCATTCTCGATAATTCAACAATCTCATTAACTAAATTCTTCATTCTATATTTGTGTATAAATATATTTATTATTTAACTTATTTTTAATATATATTTTATATAAATAATTAATTTGAATTAGTTTATACTTGGCATGATTAACATATATATCGTGTTATGTCTTGTTTTCGTATTTGATAGCATTTAAATGATTAAAATACATGGAGGTCACTCAGATAAAGACGTCTAAAACATCTTTTTTTAAAGATGTTTCCTTAGAAATAAATAAAATTTTTATAATTAAATGTAGTGTAACAAAATATATATAATATTAATTAGTTCTTAAAAAATTCTAAAAAAATAGTTTCTTTCATTTTAGTAAAATAACTATTTATTAAAGTAGATAAATTAATTATTTTCTTCTCATATACAGTTTTTTTAAGACATAAAAGTAATTAATTAGGACATTAGTTAAGATAATTAAAGTTTCTATTTCATTAAATTTTTAATTTAAAGAAAATCCTAGTTAATTTTGGTATAAAAATTTTGAATTTGAAAACATTGATAAAAATTATGTTGAATTTTGATTTATTTGATTCTCATTTAAATTAATCACTACATAAGTTAAAGTTCTGTTTTGAAGTTATATTCGAGCTTTAATTTGATTTTTAAAGTTTCAATTTACTTAGTTTAATTTTTTAACTTAGGTATTCGTGATTCATATTAGGGTTTTAAATGTTTAATTGAAAAAAAAATAAGGTAAAAAAAATTTCAATTGTCACATCAAACAGTCGCTAGAATGTATAATGTAACAGTCGTTAGTCCATCTCAGCATGTCATTAACGATTTTGTGAGACAGTGACAAAAATAAGATTAGGAACCAATGTGAGTCATAACTATTAAGTTGGGAGACTAAATTGAGTAAATCAAAATTTTTGAAATTAGATTGAAACATAGTTGTTAGAACCGAACCAGTGATCGAACCAATCAAGCTACTGGTTCACTGGTTTATTGGTTCAACCGATAAATCACTGGTTGAACCGATAAAACCGGTCTCACGTAAATATAAAATATAAAATAGTTAAAAATTTAAAATTAAAATTTGAATACATATCTTCACTAACATTTTATGAAGAATCAAGTCTCAACTTCTAAAAATAACTAATATAAAAAAATCATAAAATTTTAATACTACAATAGTATCTTATTTTGACACAATAAAAAAATAATTAATTCACAAATCCTATCATCTAACTATAATATCAGTAGATTTTAACACTAACATCAAAACAAATAACCTTAATCACAATACTAGCAATAAAATAGATAAAATAAATTAATAAATTTTTAGTAAAATTTATATTTATATTAATAATAGTATATAATTAAAATATAATTAATTTTAAAAATAGAAAAAACAAAAATTAAATTAAATTAGATATTTATGTATACTATATAATTAGTATTTGTCAAATATAATACTTAGAAGTGCAATGGCTAAGTGGTAAGTAGAGGTTGCTTTTGCTCCAAGGTTCTTGGTTTGAGACCTTGTGGAGATATTTTAAAAAATTTTTCAAGCAGATCAGTTCGGTTAGACCGGTTTGCACCGGTTCTTACCGATTCACACTGGTTTTATTCCTTAAACGGTCCAAGGAGTAAACCGAACCGAACTCTAGTCCGGTTCACTAGTTTTTCGGTCGAATCAGCCGATCCAGTTTGGTTTTTACAACTATGGATTCAAATACGAACATAATTTCAGAGACCAATAAGTATTATCTCTTTGTTGACAATTAAGTTGTTTTAATGGTAATTAAGATCTAATAATAGTTTATAATAAAAGAAGCATTCTTTTGCAACAATGAACCTATAGTAATAGTTAGGGGTGTTCATAAATTAGATCATATCCATATAAATTCACAATATTTATCCGTATCTGATCTGTAATTTGAAGATATGATCTGATCTATGAGATGATCGGATTGGATCGAATCGGATCCACACTCTAATCAGATAGAAGTAAATATGTTTACAAAAGTAAACAAAAAAAATTATTGACTTTTTTTATAAAAATAAATTTTTTTAATATTTTTCATTTTATGGATATATTTGATATCTGATCCAAACATAAAAAGTGCGAATATCGAATTTGATCTAATGAGTTTAGTGCAGATTGGATCAAAATTTTAGCCATATCCCATCTGTAAACACCCCTAACAATAATAACTAAAAAATTATAATGATTATATTTTTAACTAAGAGGAAGTGCCAAAAAAAAAAGTACTAAATACAAGAACATTTAATCAAATATTAAAAGAAAATTTTACTTTAAAACAGTTGGACCTTTTTTGCTCATATATATATAATGTAATAATAATAATAATATGATAATTGAATCTTAATATATAATAATAATATAGTAATTATTTTATATATTGTACGAATATAAATTAATTATTTTTTATTTATAAAAATTTTAAGAGCTTGTTTTATATATATATATTTTGATGAATTTGATATATTTTTTATGTAAATAATCTTTTAAAAAAAATTTAATAGTTAATCTATTATTTTTTTTTGTTTTAGTCTAAATTAAATATTTTTTATTGTTTTTGGAAAGAAAATTTTTTGAGGAATTTAATAATATGTGATGAGAAACACCGAATAAATTATACAGAAATCAATTAAAACATAACATGAAAACATCTTTAAAAAAAGACGTTTTAAACGTCTTTATCTAAGTGGCCTCCAAAATACATAGGTAGCTAGTTCTATTGGAAAAGATGTATATGATTTGGTCAAATCCCACATAATGTAAAATCAACTCTTTGTGCGAAACATTGACTACGCAAAATGTAAGAAGGAAACTCTTCCCACAAATATATTATGTATATACTTGTTCAATCGTGCAAGTATACTATTACTGTATTTCTATTCAAAATATGACCAAGTAAAATAAATGAACTTCCATTCTGGAAAATTTCAAACCGGCCATATTTGCAGAACTTGGCTCAAACGAAAAACTTTAATCGTTTAAACTAATGATATAAAAACGGTACGTAGTATAACACATATGATCCTTATTATTATTAACTTAACATGGAATAATATTAGACATCATAATACAGAAACAATCGTATATGAATGTGCCCCCCAAGAATAAATGAATCCAAAGGCCAAATGAAGACATAAACAAAGTAATAACCTAATCAAATAAGAAAAAAATGATTTACAAAAGTGGTTTGATGAAAAGAGACAACTATATAACGAGATAAGTTTTGAAGAGAAAGAAACAAAAAAGAAAAGGTTTAAAGAGTAAAAGAAACTCTATTTTACAATTTAAACCTTTCTTTTCCTTTTCAAAATCAAAACTCGCAAATCATATCTTAATTTTTCTGAGTAGCTTTGGAATACTTGGTCTTAATCCAGTTGAATCCAGTGGTAGTGCCATCCTTCAACTTCTTCACGCCACTGGAAGCTACGGCTTTGGTCTTGTCGATACCATGGCCTAGCTTCTCCTTGTATTTAGCAGTACCGTTGGTCTTCTTGTCATGTCCAACCATCACTGGATCAGGCCCATCGTCCCACTGATCGGCCCATGAAGTTCCATAGGATGAAGAGCTGTGTCCATTCATGTCTGATGAAATTCTTGATGAGATATTGAAGGATTAGGATTATTTGAGTGTTGCTTCAGATTGTATTAGAGGTTTTCAGGTTTCAACTAAGGACTGCTTCAATGCCTTTTATATAATGATATCGAAGCGTGTGAAAGGTAGTTGATCTAGAAAGTAAGATATCGTGTGGATTTTGGCATGTGGATATAATTACTAGAATTAATGTTATAAAAGGAATTATATTATATGTATCTATTAATAATGACAATCTATGATGTTATGGTGACCGTGTTCAAAATAGACGCCTAGAATGGAACCTTCTATTAGCTAGTTTATGAAATTTATTGTTTATTGATTTGAATAAGCAAATAAGGTTTTGGACCAACACGTCTAGGACCATGGTGGCTTCCGCGATAGATTGTGTGAAGGAGGATCCTAGAAGCTTCTAGGGCTCATAAAGGTCATTTTGGTTTATTTTCTATAGTCAAATTCAAATAATGACAATAATAAGTTGATAGTAGGGGCCAAAAAAGTAAGAGGGAACTCAGGTTCCTCAACTCACCGGTTCCCACCAGAATGGACAATGCTCAGTTAGGAGTTGAAAATCAAGGTTCTGAGTTGAACCGAAAAAATCGTTTTATAATAAAATAATAAATAAAATATACACATGAAAATTATTTGAACTATAAATTAGTCATTTTTGTGACTAACTTTTAATTTTAAAATCTTTTTGATAGATAATTTAGAAAGTACATATGTATCTAGCTTTAGGAATTATTTAATCAACACTTTACTTTGTATTACAATTTACATGTTAGAATTTAAGTAGCCTTTGTTCTATATTAAATATTTTGGATTCAGAGATTATCCTTTGATGATAACCAAGCAAGAATTGGAGTTTTAGTTGTTCCATCAAGCATTACAAAATTATGTCTTCTTAACAGTGGTTGTGAATGAATTCACTGAAATTGGTTCACAGATCATAGTCCACTTTTATCTGTCAAAACAAAATTGTTAGGCTTCTCAAAATGAGCATGATATCAAAAAATAATACATGGAAGGAGAATAACTTTTACAATGAATCCTAGCGTAGGAGGGTCACACTCTAGTAGAGTATAAACTATAAAGTAACATAGTTTCATTAATTCTGAAACCTTCATTTCTTCACAAGAACATAAAGAACAACTCGGTTGCTGCGATAATCAGGATGCCACAGATTTTGATCAATGCGACCAATTCTGAAATTGTTCACTGCAGCTTCTAGGAAGTACTCAAGAATGGCATCTGAAACCAGAAAAGAAAAAAAGATCTCAGAACTTATAATACTTGTGAGGATTAGGGTCCAAAAATGAAGTTAAAAGAAACAAATCCTTCACCATTTCGAAGCTCGCCAGCCAAAAAGATAGTTGTATTAGGCCCAAAGAGTTGCCCTAGCGTCTCTAGCAGATTGAGTTGAAAATTCATTGGTATATTAACTCAAAATCTTGAAACATCTTATAGCACTCTTTATCTTTATATTATCCAGTTCCCTAATATACCAAAATGGATCTTTCTTAATCATGTCAAAAGCCAAACTATAAGAACTAATTTAAAAGAAAATAAATGACAAACTATATCAGTTTATCATGTCACAAAATCCAGTTCAGTTTAGCAGGATCAGTTCAGAGTTCACAGTTTCAGAGTTCATCATGTCACAAAATCAAAGAGCTACTCAATCAAACTCATCAGGAGACAGAGACATGCAACAGTTATTCAATGATTCAATCAAACAATCACAACACCACCCCAGATGAAAAAAAGTTAAAAGAAGCTCCCAAGATTAATACTTGGGTGTATTATTGACCTGTTCAACAATGTTGCCTGCTGGAGAAAGAACTTCTTGCCTTTTAGCAGAGAGCTTGGCCAAAGTGGTTGTGTGAATGGCTCCAACGACAGCTACAGAGTAACAAATCCATTTTTAGCAATAATTTCAACAACACAAAATCAGTTATTTGATTTCCATTCACAATTTCACATTCAGAAATTAAAAAAGCAGCAACAGAGTATCAAATCCATTTTTAGCAATAATTTCAACAACACAAAATTAATTATTTGATTTTCCTTCACAATTTCACATTCAGAAATTAAAAAAAGCAGCAACAGAGTAACAAAAATCAATTATTAATTACAAAAAAAAACTAATACCTAGGCTAGAAGCTGGATCCTGGAAGGCTGGAACAGGGCAGAGCTGGCGAGGGTGTGGAAGTGGCCGGGGACGATGGCTGGGAAGACAGTGGCCGACGTGGTGGTGTGGAACAGAGCTGGCACCGGCAGGAAGTGGCTGCGCGACGGAGGCAAGAGACGAGACCGGCGACGGTGGCTTCGATTTTCGAAGCTCAAACGGCGGTGGCTGGACGGACGTTGCGCCGTTGCCTTCGAAGCTCGAAGCTGGGACGGCGGCGGTGGCTGGACGGACATGCGCCGGCGGCTTCGATGACGTTGAGACGAATTGGGGCTAGAGTCTGGACTCTGGACTGCTGCTTCGCGTTGTGGAGGCTGGAGACTAGAAGGAAGAGGGGTTAGGGAACTTAGGGTTGCCATCCCTGCACAACAAAACGCTGCGTTTTTGTTAAGATTAAAAAACCGGCCGGGTCACGGTTCGGTTCGACCGAACAGTTTTCGGCCGGTTCAACGGTCCAATGACGGTTTTTAAATTTGTCAGTTTTACTTTCTGTCCGAACCGTAATTAATAACGGTTCGCGGTTCGACCGGTTCGACCGTCCGATTCGAACCAGTTTTCAGAACATTGTTGAAAATCAACCCAAATCAACATAAAAGTAAAGGAAAATAATTAATTAAATATATTCGTTTTATTTCTTGTAAGTGAAGAAAAAAATAGAATTAATAAATACATCATAATTAAAAAAT
>NC_029785.2:103259890-103260167 GCF_000816755.2 Arachis ipaensis | reverse complement strand
TATGGAAATGTTAATGAAATGACCCTAACTTGGGTAATGCCGCACTCGTCTTATTGGCCTTAAGGGTATCTTAGTTTTCAACTAACCAACATAAGAAATGGAATAATTTTCTTTTGTTGGGCCTAAAGAGATTATCAAAGCCGATAAATTAAAAAGGGTGATATAGCCATATAGGCATATATGATATAGCAAGGTGGAAAAATTATGGACTAAAAAAACGCAAGGTGGAAAAATTCAACATCATCCGTTTTTGGTGACTTATCCAGTTATCCAGAGC
>NC_029785.2:103258206-103258320 GCF_000816755.2 Arachis ipaensis | reverse complement strand
ATATAGCCATATAGGCATATAGCATATAGCAAGGTGGAAAAATTATGGACTAAAAAAACGCAAGGTGGAAAAATTCAACATCATCCGTTTTTGGTGACTTATCCCAGAGCTATC
>NC_029785.2:103257696-103258125 GCF_000816755.2 Arachis ipaensis | reverse complement strand
AGACCAAAAAAAAGAAAAAAAGAAAAAAAATAAAAAAAAGAAGAGAGTGAGAGACAAATTATGGTACTTCTTAATATGTTGTATTTGGTTTGAAATTTGGCAAGATCAACTAAGGATACTGAGCTCCATTAAGAGTTTGTCATTGGCCAATAGATTATTGCATGCATAAGGTGGAATTTGAACTCTCGAAACTTACTTAAAATGGCTAGTGAATTAACTACTAGACCAACCCAATTTGATTTATATGAGTGAATTTATGATATTGTAATATTTAGAATTAAGAATGATTCAATCCATGCAGAAAAAAAAAAAGTGGAAACCAACCACAGACAATGAAAGAAAAGGGTTGTTTCTTTATGTTTTACCAAAGTCAAAATTCTTTTAATTTAGAAAGTGATATTTGTATCACTTATTTTTAAAATATGTTTT
>NC_029785.2:103244024-103257661 GCF_000816755.2 Arachis ipaensis | reverse complement strand
GTTGGTGTTGTTGGTGTTCAAAACTAATCCAAACCCAACAAAACCGACGGGCTGAATAAAAAAAAAAAATCGAAAGCTGAAATAACTGAAAATCGAAAAAATCGAAAATTTGAGTTTTTGCTTTTTTTTGTCAAATCGGTTCGATTTTCAATTCTAGCAGTAAAAATCTGAACCAAACCAACTCAAACCAGTACTATATAAACTATTCTATAAACTCTCAAGAATATCCCAATTACTAACCCTAACTAAGCAGGGACCGTGACTCTACATTCCACAACACTCATTCACTTTTCTGACTCTCCATTCCCCAACGCCGCACCCTAACCCTAAATCTCCTCCCAGAGAACGACGAGCCCAGACCCCAGAGGCACTCCCCTCCCTTGCGCAGTGCCGTCCGTCAATCACAAGTACAGCTTCGTTCGTCATCTTTGATTTGTGTTGTAAAATTTGTCTTTCACTTTCTTTGTCTCGTTTACATGTAAATTTATTGTTTCTCAATTCATAAAATCCACAAAAAAAACCTTATATAGTTTATGGTTTTGGTGTTTGAGGAAGAAAGAAACTGTCAATCAGGTAACTGCTTAAGCGTCCGGATTCGGTTGTTATTTTTTTCAACACCTAGTTATCAGAGGTAACACAATTTTTGTTTTTTTTTGTCACTTTCTTTTATGAATTTAATTTTGTGTGGTGTTTGTTTGCTGCTTTTGGTTTACAAAAGTTCTAGTTTTATGAACAACTCAATAATTACATCAATCTTTATTTTTAAATTTCGTATGTTTAAAATTATTTTGTGTATGTTATAATATGTGTACGTTCTTTTTAACCCAATCAATTAACCCCCTAATTTTAAACCTTTTGTTAATTCTAAAAGTGAATTGAAAGAGAAAAAACCTTTTTTCTCTCTTTTTCAAATATACATGGTCTCTCTGTCTTAGTATCTTACTGGTTAGAATGGGTGGTAAGTAGGGGTGTGCAAAAAAATGGTTTTACTGAACTGAATTGAAACTGAACTAAAACTACATGTTTTAAATAAACCAGTTTTTTCAAATAAAAAACTGAACTGAAACCATAGTTTTTATGAAAACCAACTTATTAAAAACCAGTTTTATGGTTCAGTTTAGTTTTAAACCAAATTAAAACTGGTTTTATTCAAACTCTAAGATTACTTTTTACATACTCTTTCTCTCTTTCTCTCCCTCTCTCTCTTTCCTCTTTTCCCCTCCTCTCTCCTCTTCTCTCTCTCTCTCTCTCTCTCTCTCCCAAGGAGTGTACAAAAAATTAGTTTCACTGAACTGAATTGAAACTGAACTAAAACAATAGTTTTTATGAAAATTAGTTTATTGAAAACCAATTTTTATGGTTCAGTTTAGTTTTAAACCAAATTAAAACTGGTTTTATTCAAACTCTAAAATTACTTTTTACATACTCTTTCTCTCTCTCTCTCTCTCCCTCTCCTCTCTCTCTCTCTCTCTCTCTCTCCCTCCTTTCCCTTTCTCTCTCACTCCCTCTCTCCCCTATCTCGCTCTTTTCCTTCTCTTTTCCTTCCCTTCTCTCTCTTTCTCTCTTTCTTTCCTATCCCTCATCTCTCTCTCCTTTTTCCTTTTCTCTCTTTCTCTCTCTCTCTCTCTCTATCTCCTTTCGTTCTTTCTCTCTCTTCCCTCCCCTCTCTCTCCTCATCTCCCGTTCCTTCTTCTCTCTCTCTATCTCTTATCCTCTTTCTTTTTTCTCTCTCTTTTCTCTTTCTCTCTCAGTCTTCTCTCACTCTTTATCCATCTTCTTTCTCTTTTCTCCTCTTCTCTCCAAAGTGAGAGAGGAGAGAGAGAAAGGAGGAAGAGATAGAAGAAGGAAGAAAGGGGAAGGAGAGAGATGAAAAAAGAGAGGAAAGAAAGGAGAGAGAGAAGGAAAGGGAGAAAAAGGGCAAGGAGAAAGAGTAAGAGAGATGGGAGAAGGAGAGAGAGAAAGAGAGGGGAGAGGGGAGAGGGAAGGAGAGAGATGGAGAGAAGGAGGGAAGAAGAGAGAGAGAGCATAGGGAGAGTAAGGAGAGAAGGATAGAGAGAGAAGAGAGAGAGAAAACAAGAGGAGGGAGAGAAAGAGGGGAAAGGGAGAGAAAGAAAGAGAGGAAGAGAGAGAGAAAGAGAAAGAAAGAAGAAAGAGGAGGGAAGAGAGAGAGAGAGAGAGAGAAGGGAGAGAGAAAGAGAGGAGGGGAGAGGGAAGGAGAGAGGGGGAGAGAAAGAGGGAAGGGAGAGTGAGAGAGCATGGAGAGAGAAGGATAGAGAGAGAAGGGAGGGAGAAAGAAAGGGAAGGGGGAGAGAAAGAGAGATAGAGAGAGAGAGAGGATGGGGAGAGAGGGAGAGAGAGAGAGAGAGAAATAGGGGAAGGAGAGAGAGAGAGAGAGAGAAATAGGGGAAGGAGAGAGAGAAGGGAGAGAGAGAAGAGGGGAGAGAGGGAGAGAAGGAGAGAGGGGAGAAAGGGGGGAGAGAGAGGGGATAGAGAATATAAAACTATTTTTTTATATGTTAAAACTAGTTTTAACCTATAAAGTAGTTTAAACTGGTTTAAACTAGTGGACTGTATTGTAAACTGGTTTAAAAACAGTTTTTTATGTGACAAAGCAGTTTGGTTCAATTTCTAAACCATTTAAAATGGTTTAGTGCAGTTTCAGTTCAGTTTATTAAAAAGCTGAACCATGCACACCCTTACTTGTTTGGATCTTTGATTAGTTTAGACTAGTGAGAGTGTTTATCATTCAATTGTGAAAAATTTGGAAACATTGGGTGAGATAAAAGTGTATTTTATAGTTTATTAAAAATCTTGGAAATTGGGTACACACTCATGTATTAATTATGTAAACCATATGCATTAATCTTTTGTACATATTATGTTATTGAAAAAAAATGAATGAAGAATAAAAAGAAAATAAAAAGAAAAAAATGGGAAAAAGAAAAGAAAAGCAATAAAAAGGGGATAAAATGTCCCAAAGTAAAGTAATAATAATCAATGCATATGGATTGTGATAAAAAAGAGAATGCATGAGTGTGTGAAAAAGTAAAAAATGGGTAGTTAGATTTGTATTTAAATTGTATAGGTTGTTGTATGTGTTAGGTGAGAGCTTAAGTTAGTCAAAGATACAAATTTCAAGCTCACTTAACCAAATATATCCTTACCTTGACCCTAGCCCCATTACAACCTTTGGAAAAGTCCTCATGATATTTGTATGCATGCATTAAATAATTGTTGATTGTTAGATGAAAAATAAATCTTAGAAAGCATGATTAGAGGAGAATTGAGTGAATCAACCCTATACACTTGAGTGATTAGAGCGGATACACATCCGGTAAGGGGTTCGATTGCTCAATTACATGTTTTTACCTATGATCATTTTTTCTCTTGCAAGTTTATAAATTCTTTTCAATAACTCAATCCAATTGTGGATTTAATTTGATTGAGATTGCTTTAGCCCTTATATTCATATATGTATTCTTGGAAATTGATTTATTTTGACCAAGTAGTTACATGCATTTAGATAGATTGCATTTAGATATAGTGCATATAGATAGTTTGCATTTAATAAATGTTGATACCCCATATCTCTTTCTTGAGTTTAGCATGAGGACATGCTTGGTTTAAGTGTGGGGAGGTTGATAAACCCCAATTTTGTGGTTTATCTTGTGTTGAATTTAGTAGATTTTATCAACTTATCTCACATTTATTTAATAAATAGAATGATTTTGTAATTCTCCCTAATTTGTGCTTAATGATTGAAAACATTCTTTTTAGGCCTTTAATTAGCTAATTTTAATTCACTTTAATTCCATTCGATGCCTTGATATGTTTGTTGAGTGATCTCAGGGTTTATAAGGCAAGGATTGGATGGAAGAAGTGAAGAAAAAGCATGCAAAGTGGAGAACTCATGAAGAAATAAGCATTTGGAGGATTCATAGCGACGCGCACGCATGACCTACGCATATGCGTGAGAAGGTCATTTTCCAGGTGACGCGTATGCGTGACCCATGCGTACGCGTGATAAGCGGCATGTGACCTCATTAAAGGCAAAACGCTGGGGGCAATTTTTGAGCCATCCAAGCCTAAATCCAACTCATTTCTGAAGCTATTTCAAGCAGAATTCAAGAGGGAACAAGGAAGGAGCAATTAGATTAGGTTAGGACCATGTTTTAGGGTAGTTTTCTAGAGAGAGAAGCTCCCCCTTCTCTCTAGAATTAGGGTTTTAGTTTAATTGCATCTTAGATTTAGGTTTTATTTCTTGCTTTAATTTAGTTTTCTTTATAATTTCTTGTTCCTTGATAAATCCTATTTTTAGGGTTTATCTTGTGCTTAATTGAGTGGATTTTATCCACTATTCTTACACTTATTCATAGAATTCACATGTTTTACATTTTCCTTCCTAAATTTGTGCTATGATTGAAAACATGCTTCTTTGGCCTTAAATTTGCTATGTTTAATCCTCTCTTATTACCATTCGATGCCGTGATATGTTTGTTAAGTGTTTTTAGGGTTTATAAGGTAGGAATGGCTTAGAGGACGGAAAGGAAACATGCAAAAGTGGAAGGAACGCAAGAAAATGATGTTTTGAGAAGCTGGCAGCGACGCGTACGCGTGGTATGATGCGTACGCGTGATTGGTGCGGCAGACAAGCGACGCATACGCGTGACAGAAAATTGTGCAGCGACGCATATGCGTGACAGAGCGTCACGTGCTGCATTACACAGAAGACGCTGGGGGCAATTTCTGGGCTATTTTTGGCCCAGTTCTAAGCTCGAAAACATAGATTAGAGGCTGCAGAGTGGGGGAATCAAACAGACTTCATTATTCACACATTAGGTTTTAGATGTAGTTTTCTAGAGAGAGACTCTCCCCTCTCTCTAGGTTTTAGGGTTCTTAGTTTTATTCCTTTTCAATTTCTGAATTCTATCTTATTTTAATTTAGTTTCTCTTCTACTTTTATTTGTTCTAGCATTCTAGTTTATTTATTCCCTTGTTGATGACTTTATGTTGCCAATTTAGTTTATGAATTCTCATGTTAGATTTGATTTCCCTTTTAGTGCAATTTGAGGTATTTCATGTTTATTGCTTCTTCCGTTAGTTGTTATCATTGATTTTTCAATTGTTGGTTTTAGTATTTACATTCTCTTGTTGCTTTTCTATGCTTTTATTTTGTGCCTTCCAAGTGTTTGATAAAATGCTTGGTTGGATTTTAAATTAGCTTTTTATGTTCTTAGCTTAGATTGAGTAATTAGAGACTCTCGAATTGTCAAAGTCTCTTGTTGGTTGGTGGTTGAAACTTACTAGTTGGCTTGAGCTTCACTAACTCTAGTCTTTGATTAGGACTTGTGAATTCAAGTTGATTTTCTCACTTGACTTACCTTCAATTGTTAGAAGTTAACTAAGTGATAGTAAAAGGCAATTACCATCACAAGTGACTATGATAATGAGGATAGGAATTCTAATTATTAATCCTTGCTAGGACTTTTCTTAATTATTAGTTTATTTTCTTGTCATTTTACTTTCTTCCTTATTTCAAAACCCAAAAAGATACAATCTCATAACTAATTATAAGTACACTTCCCTGCAATTCCTTGAGAGACGACCCGAGGTTTAATACTTCGGTTTATTTTTATTGGGTTTGCTTTAGTGACAAACAAATTAAATCTGATTGAGGTTTAATTGTCAGTTTAGATCTATACTTGCAACGCGATTATTTTTGTGAAATTCTTTACCGATGATTTTTCCACCATCAATTTTTTGCGCCGTTGCTGGGGAATTACAACTGTGTGCCTTGTTATTAGTTATTGTACATATGTTAATACTGTGAATAGCTTGATTTTTGGTTTGTTTGTTAGTTTTGCTAGTTTTAGGATTTAGTTTTCTTGTTTCTTATTCGATTTTGTTTTCATTTGCTCTTGCTATCATGAATCTCACCCTTTTGGCTATGAGTTTGGTTGCAACTATGTTGTAGGAAGTCGAGATTACAATGAGAATATGCACCAAGGATGGAACAATCAAAGGTGGGAGGAGCCTCAAGCTTATGCTCAATCTTCATGACAACAACCCCCACCAATGTATTATGAGCAACAACCATTCCATGATGCATACCAATCCAATAGCTATGGTGGACCCCCTTATAGTTACCAACAAGCTCCACCATATGCTTATGAACCTCATCCTCAATATAACCCTCAACCATACTCACAAGCCCCTTTTTACCAAACACCTTCATATGACCCTAATCCTTACCCACCATACCAACAACCATATGAGCCATATGAACCACACATAAAACCACCACCATTCCAACCTCAACACCTCCAGGAACCACTTTCTCCATACTATTACCAAGATGAACCATCTCCAATGTATGCAAATTTTCACCCACAAGATGAATTCTAATTTCCACCATAACCCTCCATGGAAGAGTACTCATGTCCATCGATCCAAGAGCAATATGATCTTACTTATGCTTGCAATTTGGAACAAGAATCAAGAGATCGCCTCAAGGAAATAATGGATCGGCTTCAAGCAACCATCCGCCAAAAGATAGACTCATGGGATTCATGCCACAAGCAAAACGTTTTCAGGGATGATTGTGGAGGAGCACCCATGGAGTGTGTTGTGCAACAAGTAAAAAAACTGGAGAGTATTGAATCGCCATACCCCTACCAAGAAGAACCACCTTCCTATTATGAACCCTTCCTCCAAAACAATGAACCCTCTTATCTACCCCAAGCCCCAATTGATGACTCCCTCACTTTGCTACTTCAAGAACAAAGAGAAATGCAAAGGGAGGTACTAGGATTCACAGTCGCCTTGGAAGAGGTAGTGCATCGATTAGCCTCCCAATGCTTGAACACTCAAAGCACTCCCATGGCCACATGTAGAGAATCAATTGAAGAACATAGCATGAAGGAGAGATTGGAAACTTTCGTGGAAAATGAAGAATGTTTCTTTGTGTTGGAACAATTGGAGGAACCTATGATTGATGAAGACGAGGAAGAAGTGGTTGAAGACTTAGGAGATGCGGAGCCTCCATGGGAATCTAGAATCATAGAAAACCCGTCCAAGAAGATTGAATTTGATGTTGAGGAGGAGAGTGCACAACCTCCAAAGCATATTCTATATGAAGACTTGGACGGGATAGAGCAAGAATTGAGTTCCCTTGGTGATAAAGATCAAGCATCAAAACTTCTTGGTGGTGAATCCTTTGAACTTGAAGAACCTTCTCCCGGTGAAATAGAAAGCAATGTGGAGGTAGATTTCTCTCATCCTCCCATTTATGGTTTGAGTGATGGAAAAGAGTTAGATGAAATTGATGAACAAAGGATTGAAATTGAGAAATCATGTGAAGAGGTGGCGGTCCTTAGAAAAGGAAGGATGGGAGTTGAATGCGCTTTGTCAAGATCCTTGGAAGCTCCTTTACCTAGGTTGTCATCTTCTCCTACACTTGAGTGGGTGAAATTCATCCCTAGTAGCTTTATTGTCCCACTTGAGTATGGCTTCCTTGAAACAGATGATCAACTTAGAGAACTTTGTGGGATGAAGCGTAAAAGAAGGATGTTTTGTGGTTGGCGTTGAAAATCAAGGCTCTTTTTGGTTGACACATCAAAGATGAGATGTAAAGGTTAGACTAGTGCTCAATTAGGTAGGTCTAGAAGGAGAATTTGGCACTTTATTGAGAATTCATTTTGCTTACCACCCGGATGGACTAATGATGATCAACCTGAAGACGGGTGTCAAAACAAAGTGTGAGATCCCGGATCGCACAAGGAGAATCAATTTTGGGAGCTCATGGTTTGTGAAGAACTCCATCAAAGCTTGGAGCTATTGATTTTGAAGAATGGAACTTATTGGAAATCCAAGCATTGGTGGATGTTCGAGGATGGATTCAAACACAAGCCACCTTGATGAGGAGCTCCCCATAAGTCCAACTTAAGGACAATAAATAAAAGTGCTAGGTGGGAGACACCCCACCATGGTAACATCTTTTCATTTTTCTCTTTTGTACATATTGGAAAAATTAGTTTAATTTCATATTTTGATTGGTTTGTTGAGTTTAGTTGGTAGTCTAGTATGTTAAATAAGGTTTTATGGTGCTTTGGTAGCTGTTTGGAGGTTTGGAATGCTTGGTTTGGTGCAAAAGCATGGAAAATTTTACAGAGCACAAACCCACGCGTACGCGTGACCCCCAGCTTTTCGACCATCCATGCGCACGCGTCACCTACGCGTACGCGTGGATTCAAAATTTCCACTTCTATACAAAATCCAGAGAGTTGTGCCCACTTCATGCCAACTTTGTGCGCGAGGCACAAGTCCAGCCACGCGTACGCGTCACCTCACCCGTACGCGTTGCTCCCGTTTCACCATTCCACGCGCACGCGTCACCCTACGCGTACGCGTGGATCGCCTGTTTCACTACTCTTTTTTTCTCATCTTCTTTCCATTTCTTTCCTTCTTCTCCCTTCTTCTCTTTTCTTTTCTTTATTCACCCATCATCTAACATTACCAAACACCATATATAACACTATTTCTTTTAGTTAGTTGTTTAGTTAGTTTCATCTTTGTTTAATTTTTTGTTTTCATAATAAGTGTTGGATTATTAATCTTGTTTGCTGTATATTGCTGCTTATTATTAACTGAATGCTATTTTAGCATAATTGTTTTTGGATATTCATCGTTGGATTCTCTTGTCGAGGTTACAATGTATTACTTGGTTTTGAATTTTTCATGCTTAACCTTTGTGAACACCAAGTGAATGACATTGCCTTCAAGCACGTTAAATCTTTTTGAATTGCATGATTTGGCCACCATGTGATTTGAATCCTTTTCTTTGATTAGGAAATTTCTTGATGGATGTTGTGCATTTATCTTAATGCATTGTGTTTCTTGATCATATGCATCCATACGTGTTTGGCTTGAATGCTTTCATGCTTCTTTATTGCTTGTTTGGTTATTGTAACCTACGAGTTAAGAGCATCTCAAGCACATTAGGATGAGTCGAGTGCATGTTCCTCTTTGTGTAATTGTGACATAACTCTCTATGATAGTGTGTGTATGTTCTAAAGGGCGCCTAATTTAGAATTCACACACCTAGCCTTCCTTAATGTCACACTAATTCACTCACTCGATTCTAGTGATTTACCTCTTCCAACAATGTATGTTTCCTTTATTTTGCATTTACTTTCTCACTATCCTGTCCTCTATTTTCAGGATGAGTCAATATAAGTTAAAATGGAAGCAGAAGAAAGAACATGTAGCAACCGATTGATCTACCAGCCGAAGGTAGCAACCCATGTAGTCGCCGTACCCCCTTGCTCATCTTTGAATGCACCGAGGACGGTGTAAACTTTTAAGTGTGGGGAGGTCGTCCGACCAGTTGGCACTTTTGGGTGACAAATTTCTAATCCCAACACTTTTGCATTTCATTCTTAGGTCTTTTAGGATTTTTAGTTGCATTTTTCTATTTAGCATATATATACATAATAAGCTTAGTCAAAATAATGACATTTTTCAAGAAATCTATCTATAGGGCATCCCAATTGATTTGAGTAAAAAAATTTCATCGAACTTGCTTGAACTATACATTGTGGATCATGTTTTTGAGCTAAGAACACAAACATGTGAGATTTGAGCCTAATTGTGTGGTTACATCTTATAACCACTTATTTTCCTTCTTGTGTGCATTATTCTCTTTCTATGATTGTAATCTTTAATTTGTTTGATTCTTTATGTCCATTATCTTGTGTATACATGCATTTATATAATTGAGGCCATTGTTTTATTTAGCTCACTTACCCAAATAGCCTTACCTTTTATCTTCCATTGTTAGCCAACTTTGAGCCTACTATTGACCCACTTTGTTCTTAATATTAGCACATTACAAGCCCTAAAGCGAAAAATAATAAATGTCCTTTATTTGGATCTTTGATTAGCTTAGGCTAGTGAGTGTGTATCATTCAAGTGTGGGGAAACTTGGGACATTGGTTGAGAAAAGGTATGTTTTGTATTTCCATTGAAGATCTTGGGAAATGGGTACATACTCATGTGTTAATTAAATGTAAAACTATATGCATTGATGCTCTTGTGTATATTTTAGTTTGAAAAGAAAAAAAATACAAAGGAAAAAAGAAAAAAATAGAAAAAGAAAGAAAAAGAAAAGTAATAAAAAGGGGACAAAATGCCCCAAAGTGAAGTGAAATAATAATCAATGCATATGAGTTGTGATCAAGAAAAGAATGCATGAGTGTGTGAAAAAAGTGAGAATTATGGGTAGTTAGGTTTGTTTGAAATTGTATAGATTGTTATATAGGTTAGGTGGGAAGTTTAAGTTAATCAAAGATTCAAATTCTATTCCACTTAACCATATGCATCCTTACCTTGACCCTAGCCCCATTACAACCTTGTGGAAAGACCTCATGATAATTGTATGCATGCATGAAATAATTGTTGATTGTTAGATGAAAAACAAATCTTGGAAAGCATGATTAGGGGAGAATCGAGTGAATTAACCCTATACACTTGAGTGATTAGAGCGGATACATATCTGGTGAGGGTTCGATTGCTCAATTACGTGTTTCCACCTATGATCATCACTTTTCTTGCAAGTTTGTAAAATCTTTCAATAACTCAATTCAATTGTGAGTTTGGCTTGTTTGTTAATACCTTTAACCCTTATGTGCATATATGCTTTCTTGGAAATTGATTTATTTTGACCAAATAGTTGCATTCATTTAGATAGTTGCATATAGATAGGTTGTATTTAGTTAGTTTACATTTTAATAAATGATGATACCCTTTGTCTCGTTCTTGATTTAGCATGAGGACATGCTATGGTTTAAGTATGGGGAGATTTGATGCACCACTATTTCGTGGTGTATTTTATCTTGAATTTAGGGGATTTTATCACATTTTCCCACATCTATTCACTAAAATAGCATGGTTTTGTATATTCTTCCTAATTTGTGCTTAAGAGTGAAAACATGCATTTTAGGCCCTTAATTGGTTAATTTTAATTCACCTTTGATTCCACTAGATGCCTTGTCTTGTTTGTTAGTGAATTCAGGATTGAAAAGGCTAGGAGTGGATCAAAGGAATAAAGAGAAAAGCATACAAAATGGAGAAATCATAGAAAATCAAGGATTTGGGATGCATTCATCGACGCGCATGCGTAGCAGACGTGCACGCATGGAATATGAAGTCGCATGGCGACGTGTATGCGTGACATGATGCGTACGCATGGATAGCAAAAAGGCCAAGCGACGCGTATGCGTGACCCACACGTACGCGTCGACGCTCGCACGTGACCTCATTAAAGTGAAAATGTTGGGGGCGATTTCTGAGTTTCCCAGGCCCAAATCCAACTCATTTTTTGAGCCTATTACATGCAGAATTCAAGAGGAGTCAAGGGGGAAGGAGCACATAGTTTAGTTTACATCATGCTTTAGTTAGTTTCTAGAGAGATAAGCTCTCTCTTCTCTCTAGAATTAGGTTAGATATAGATTAGGATTTCTTAGATCTAGGTTTAATTCATGCTTTGATTTACTTTTCCTTTTGAATTTCTTGTTCCTCTACCTTTACTTTCCTAGTTTAGTGTTTTACTCTTTGTAATTGTTTACTTTGTTGTTGATGCACTCTTGTTCCTTTTATTTTTCTTTAATGAAATTTATGTTTCATGTTCCTTTATTGTTAATTTGAGTTGTTGTTGTTAATTTCCTTGCAATTGGTAGTTGTAGATTTATATTTCTTGCAATCTTATCTTGCTTTCCTTTTATGCCTTCCAAGTGTTTGATTAAATGCTTGGAAGGATGTTAGAGTAGATTTTTGTGTTCTTGGCTTGGGATGGTAACTTAGGTGAAATTGAGTTGCTAATGTCCAAGTCTTGATAATTGGTGTCCATTGACTCTAGCTTCCACTAAGTTAATTAGTGAGTGGTTAGGACTTATGGATTAGGGTTGGTGTAGCTCATTTGACTTTCCTTCACTTGTTAGAGGATGACTTAATGAGATTGATCCTTGCAATTATCATGTTGTGGTTAGTAACAAGGATAAAGATCCTTAACCATCAACCCTTGCCAAGACCTTTTTACTATTAGAGTTTCATTTACTTTCTTGCCATTTATCTTTCATGTTCGTTATTCAAAACCCCAAATACTTGTCCTATAACCAATAGCAAGAACACTTTCCTACAATTTGGTGCACAAAATTGTAAATCACACTTTTTACAACTCCGCATAACTAACCAGCAAGTGCACTGGGTCGTCCAAGTAATACCTTACGTGAGTAAGGGTCGACCCCACGGAGATTGTCGGCTTGAAGCAAGCTATGGTTATTTTGTAATTCTTAGTCAGGAAATTAATAATAAAAATGGTTGCGTTTATGAAAAGTAATTAACATAAAATAAATAATACTTGTTATGCAGTAATGGAGAACAGATTGGGGTTTTGGAGATGCTCTGTCTTCTGAATCTCGGCTTTCCTACTGTCTTCTTCTTCACACACGCAGGTCTCCTTCCATGGCAAGCTGTATATTGGTGGATCACCGTTGTCAATGGATACCATCCATCCTCTCAGTGAAAATGGTCCAAATGCGCTGTCACTGCACGGCTAATCATCTGTCGATTCTCACTCATGTTGGAATAGAATCCGTTGATCCTGAAATGATACTCAAACACATAAAAAGATACTAAAGTCCATAAAAGACCGACTTTAACTCCCTGGACTTGTTTTTAGAATAAATCTCCGACTTTTTCCTGATGTCTACGACAACCTAAGACTGGAAGGACGTGAGCTTTACTTAAAAGACCTCGATGTATTTGGGTTAACTACGCGAGAGTTAACGCAACCTTTCATCTGTAGGTCCCGAAAGGTCTTTATATATTATCAGGTATGAAACGGGCTCAAAACTACTGTGTTTGACCGCAAGTTTGCTGTTGAAGAACGGGATAAGACTTCAATTTGCGGTCTTTGTCCAATGTTTGACCTCAATTTGCGGTGTTTGTCCGATGTTGGATCGCAAATTGAGGTTCTCTTCGGAGATGTGCACATTTCGAGTTACGAGTCTGGTTCGTGTGTGGTTCACCCGGGGCCTTCACCTAAAGACGTGATAGACGTGAATCAATGAATAAAAGACATTGGGGTCGATGATCAAATCATATTTTTGTTGAAAATCTCTGAATGATACATAGAGTACTGTAAAAATGTGAAGTGTAACATAAAGACTGCCGTACTCAGAGATTTGGGGTACCAACCCCCACTCCTCGAGACGACACAAAGCTACTTAATTACGTTAATGATGACAAAAAGTAAGTTAGTGCGAACAAAGATAAGATTCTATAAGTGAGCGTGAAGTGGGACTACTTACACTACTAGACACTGTGAGTAGTAGTAAGAGTGGATCCTTACGCATGGACTGTTGGTGGAGGCAAGATAGACGTGAACGAACTCACACATAGAGAATCGGAGGACCAAGTACTAGTCTCAGCAGCACCATATCCGATCTTAATAACCGCCGGTAAGATCTCTAGGCTTTTCAGATTTAAAACAGATAACATAAGGCTCATCCTAGATCCTTCCCTACTGACACTGCTCGAAGTTTGAGCGCTCACAACCCGCATCACTGTCTGCATTTTCT
>NC_029785.2:103238875-103242595 GCF_000816755.2 Arachis ipaensis | reverse complement strand
ATTTGAGTTGTTGTTGTTAATTTCCTTGCAATTGGTAGTTGTAGATTTATATTTCTTGCAATCTTATCTTGCTTTCCTTTTATGCCTTCCAAGTGTTTGATTAAATGCTTGGAAGGATGTTAGAGTAGATTTTTGTGTTCTTGGCTTGGGATGGTAACTTAGGTGAAATTGAGTTGCTAATGTCCAAGTCTTGATAATTGGTGTCCATTGACTCTAGCTTCCACTAAGTTAATTAGTGAGTGGTTAGGACTTATGGATTAGGGTTGGTGTAGCTCATTTGACTTTCCTTCACTTGTTAGAGGATGACTTAATGAGATTGATCCTTGCAATTATCATGTTGTGGTTAGTAACAAGGATAAAGATCCTTAACCATCAACCCTTGCCAAGACCTTTTTACTATTAGAGTTTCATTTACTTTCTTGCCATTTATCTTTCATGTTCGTTATTCAAAACCCCAAATACTTGTCCTATAACCAATAGCAAGAACACTT
Source organism: Arachis ipaensis (assembly GCF_000816755.2). NCBI lineage: Eukaryota > Viridiplantae > Streptophyta > Magnoliopsida > Fabales > Fabaceae > Arachis > Arachis ipaensis. The sequence continues at coordinate 103,242,104 of NC_029785.2, read as the reverse complement.
TCCTACAATTTGGTGCACAAAATTGTAAATCACACTTTTTACAACTCCGCATAACTAACCAGCAAGTGCACTGGGTCGTCCAAGTAATACCTTACGTGAGTAAGGGTCGATCCCACGGATATTGTCGGCTTGAAGCAAGCTATGGTTATTTTGTAATTCTTAGTCAGGAAATTAATAATAAAAATGGTTGCGTTTATGAAAAGTAATTAACATAAAATAAATAATACTTGTTATGCAGTAATGGAGAACAGATTGGGGTTTTGGAGATGCTCTGTCTTCTGAATCTCGGCTTTCCTACTGTCTTCTTCTTCACACACGCAGGTCTCCTTCCATGGCAAGCTGTATATTGGTGGATCACCGTTGTCAATGGATACCATCCATCCTCTCAGTGAAAATGGTCCAAATGCGCTGTCACTGCACGGCTAATCATCTGTCGATTCTCACTCATGTTGGAATAGAATCCGTTGATTCTTTTACGTCTGTCACTACGCCCAACACTCGCGAGTTTGAAGCTCGTCACAGTCATCCCTTCCTAGATCCTACTCGGAATACAATAGACAAAATTTAGACTTTTCGGATCTCTAGAATGGCCGCCAATAATTCTAGCCTATACCACGACGACTCTGATCATGAACCAGGAGGCTAAGAGATACACACTCAAGCAAGTGCAGATAGAACGGAGGTGGTTGTCAGGTACGCATTCCTAGGTGAGAATGATGATGAGTGTCACAGATCATCACATTCATCAGGGTGAAGTGCGAGTGAATATCTTAGAATAGAAACAAGCGTGATTGAATGAAAAACAGTAGTAATTGCATTAATTCATCGAAACACAGCAGAGCTCCTCACCCCCAACCATGGGGTTTAGAGACTCATGCCGTCAGAAATACAATGTGAAGTGTAAAAATGTCATGAGATACATAGTAAGTCTCTAAAAGTTGTTTTTATACTAAACTAGTAGCTGGGGTTACAGAAAATAAGTAACTAAGTGCAGATAGTGCAGAAATCCACTTCCGGGGCCCACTTGGTGTGTGCTTGGTCTGAGCATTGAGCTTTACACGTGTAGAGGCTTCTCTTGGAGTTAAACGCTAGGTTGTAGCCTGTTTGTGGCGTTTAACTCCAGTTTGTAACCTGTTTCTGGCGTTTAACTTCAGAATAGGGCAAGAAGTTGTCGTTTGAACGCCAGTTTGTGTCATCAAAACTCGGGCAAAGTATGGACTATTATATATTTCTGGAAAGCCCTGGATGTCTACTTTCCAACGCAATTGAGAGCGCATCAATTGGGTTTATGTAGCTCCAGAAAATTCATTTCGAGTGCAGGAAGGTCAGAATCCAACAGCATCTGTAGTCCTTTTTCAGCCTCTAAATAAGATTTTTGTTCAGGTCCCTCAATTTCAGCCAGAAAATACCTGAAATCATAGAAAAATACACAAACTCATAGTAAAGTCCAGAAATGTGAATTTTGCATAAAAAATAATAAAAACATAGTAAAAACTAACTAAATCATACTAAAAACTACCTAAAAATAATGCCAAAAAGCGTATAAATTATCCGCTCATCACAACACCAAACTTAAATTGTTGCTTGTCCCCAAGCAACTAAAAATCAAATAGGATAAAAAGAAGAGAATATACTATAAATTCCAAAATATCAATGAAGCTTAGCTCCAATTAGATGAGCGGGACTAGTAGCTTTTTGCCTCTAAATAGTTTTGGCATCTCACTTTATCCTTTGAAGTTCAGAATGGTTGGCATCTATAGGAAGTCAGAATCCAGATAGTGTTATTGATTCTCCTAGTTCACTATGTTGATTCTTGAACACAACTACTTTATGAGTCTTGGCCGTGGCCCTAAGCACTTTGTTTTCCAGTATTACCACCGGATACATAAATGCCACAGACACATAACTGGGTGAACCTTTTCAGATTGTGACTCAGCTTTGCTAGAGTCCCCAATTAGAGGTGTCCAGGGTTCTTAAGCACACTCTTTTTGCTTTGGATCACGACTTTAACCGCTCAGTCTCAAGCTTTTCACTTGACACCTTCACGCCACAAGCACATGGTTAGGGACAGCTTGGTTTAGCCGCTTAGGTCGGGATTTTATTCCTTTGGGCCCTCCTATCCATTAATGCTCAAAGCCTTGGATCCTTTTTATTTTACCCTTGCCTTTTGGTTTAAAGGGCTATTGGCTTTTTGCTCTTGCCTTTTGGTTTAAAGAGCTATTGGCTTTTTCTGCTTGCTTTTTCTTTTTCTTTTTTTTTCTTTTTTTCGCAAGCTTTTGCTTTTTCACTGCTTTTTCTTGCTTCAAGAATCAATTTTATGATTTTTCAGATTATCGATAACATTTCTCCTTTTTTGTTATTCTTTCAAGAGCCAATAATTTTAACATTCATAAACAACAAATTCAAAAGACATAGGCACTGTTCAAGCATTCATTCAGAAAGCAGAAAGTATTGTCATCACATCAAAATAATTAGACTAATCTCAAGGATGAATTCGAAATTCATGTACTTCTTGTTCTTTTGTAATTAAAGCATTTTTCATTTAAGAAAGGTGATGGATTCATAGGACATTTATAGCTTTAAGACATAGACACTTGAACACAAATGATCATGTAATAAAGACACAAACATGAATAAATATAGAGCATAGTAAACGAAAAAAAACAGAAAAATAAAGAACAAGGGAATTAAAGAACGGGTCCACCTTAGTGATGGCGGCTAGTTCTTCCTCTTGAAGATCTTATGGAGTGCTTTAGCTCCTCAATGTCTCTTCCTTGCCTTTGTTGCTCCTCCCTCATAGCTCTTTGATCTTCTCTAATTTCATAGAGGAGGATAGAATGCTCTTGTTGAGGTCCATGAGTGGGCTCTCTTGTTTGCTCCATCCTTTTCTTAGTGATGGGCTTGTGAGATGAATCTCTCCATCTCCCATGACTCGGATGTGGAAGCAATTGTCTTTCCCTTTCCTCTTTCTAGAGGTTTCTCCGGCCTTTGGTGCCATTAATGGTTATAGAAAAACAAAAAGTAATGCTTTTACCACACCAAACTTAAAAGGTTTGCTCGTCCTCGAGCAAAAGAAGAGAGAATGGAGTAGAAGAAGAAGAAATGGAGGAGATGGAGGTGAGGAGATGGTTCGGCCAAGGGGGTGTATTGTGCATGATGTGTTAAAAGGAAGGAGTGATGGTTTTGGAGGAGGAATGGAGGTGATTGGTGGAGGTTATTTTGGGAAAGA
>NC_029785.2:103236976-103238753 GCF_000816755.2 Arachis ipaensis | reverse complement strand
AAGAGTGTTATGAAAAGGTGGGAGAGAGAGAGAGGAAGAGGTGGGGTAGGTGGGGATCCTGAGGGGTCAAGGACTTAACATCCCTGCTCCATTTAGGCGTGTAAATTCCCTTAGAGTGCAATCCTGGCGTTTAACGCCAGACTGCTGCTTGTTTCTGGCGTTAAACGCCAGCTTTTCTCCTTTTATTGGCGTTTAACGCCAAGTTGGTGCTTGTTTCTGGCGTTTAACGCCATCTTGATGCTTCTTTCTGGCGTTTAACGCCAGCTTGATGCTTCTTTCTGGCGTTTAAATGCCAGTAAGCTCTTCCTCCAGGGTGAACTGTTTTTAATGCTGTTTTTGATTTTGCTTTGATTTTTGTGACTCCACATGATCATCATCCTAAAGAAAACATAAAATAAAAATGGAAAACAGAAAATTAACTTAGATAAGTAAAAATTGGGTTGCCTCCCAATAAGCGCTTCTTTATTGTCTTTAGTTGGACCTTACTGAGCTTTTAATCTAGTCTCAGCTTTGAGCATTCTTGCTCAACATTGCCTTCAAGAAAATGCTTGACTCTCTGTCCATTAACAATGAACTTCTTATTAGAATCAATGTCTTGAAGCTCCACATAGCCATATGGTGACACACTTGTAATCACATATGGTCCCCTCCACCGGGATTTTAGTTTCCCGGGAAATAATCTGAGCCTAGAGTTAAACAGCAGAACCTTTTGTCCTGGTTCAAAGACTCTGGATGACAGTTTCTTATAATGCCACCTTTTTGCTTTCTCCTTGTAGATTTTTGCATTTTCGAAAGCATTAAGTCTGAATTCCTCTAGCTCATTTAACTGGAGTAATCTCTTCTCTCCAGCTAACTTAGCATCCAGGTTTAGAAATCTGGTTGCCCAGTAGGCCTTATGTTCCAGTTCCAAGGGCAGATGACAGGCCTTGCCATACACAAGCTGGTATGGAGAGGTTCCTATAGGAGTCTTGAATGCTGTTCTGTATGCCCACAGAGCATCATCCAAGCTTTTTGCCCAATCCCTTCTATGGGTAATTACAGTCCATTCCAGGATTCTTTTTAGTTCTCTATTAGAGACTTCAGCTTGCCCATTTGTCTGTGGATGATATGGAGTTGTGGTGCACGAAATTGTGATGTCCAGGCTCAAACAATCCCTGGTAATGGCTCCAAAGCTTGGTGCTTTGACTTAATTCATAATTGTCACAACTTCGATACAACTAACCAGCAAGTGCACTGGGTCGTCCAAGTAATACCTTACGTGAGTAAGGGTCGAATCCCACGGAGATTGTTGGTATGAAGCAAGCTATGGTCACCTTGTAAATCTCAGTCAGGCGGATATAAAATAATCACGGAGTTTTCGAATATTAATTAATAAAATAGGGATAGAGATACTTATGTAAATCATTGGTAGGAATTTCAGATAAGCGAATGGAGATGCTTTTCGTTCCTCTGAACCTCTGCTTTCCTGCTATCTTCATCCAATCGGTCTTACTCCTTTCCATGGCTGGCTGTATGCAAGGGCATCACCGTTGTCAGTGGCTACATCCCCTCCTCTCAGTGAATAATATGCTCACGCACCCTGTCACGGCACGGCTATTCATCTGTCGGTTCCCAATCATGCTGGAATAGGATTCACCCTCCATTTGCGTCTGTCACTACGCCCAGCACTCGCGAGTTTGAAGCTCGTCACAGTCATTCAATCATTGAATCCTACTCAGAATACCACAGACAAGGTTTAGACCTTCCGGATTCTCTTGAATGCCGCCATCATTCTAGC
>NC_029785.2:103232803-103236502 GCF_000816755.2 Arachis ipaensis | reverse complement strand
TATGTTTGGGCTGAGCCTGAGTGTTGCACGTGTAGAGGCCATTTGTGGAGTTGAACGCCAGTATTTGTGCCAGTTTGGGCGTTCAACTCTGGTTTTGGATCCTTTTCTGGCGCTAGACTCCAGATTTGGGCAGAAGGCTGGCGTTGAACGCCCGTTTACGTCGTCAATTCTTAGCCAAAGTATGGACTATTATACATTGCTGGAAAGCCCTGGATGTCTACTTTCCAACGCAATTGGAAGCGCGCCATTTCGAGTTCTGTAGCCCCAGAAAATCCACTTTGAGTGCAGGGAGGTCAGAATCCAACAGCATCAGCAGTCGCCTTGGGATCCTTTTTATTTGCCCTTGCCTTTTGGTTTTAAGGGTTATTGGCTTTTTCTGCTTGCTTTTTCTTTTTCTTTCTATTTTATTTATTTTTTTTTCTATATTTTTTTTTCTCGCCCCCTTTTTTTTCTTTCTTTTTTTTTTCTGCAAGCTTTGTTCTTTGCTGCTTTTTCTTGCTTCAAGAATCATTTTTATGATTTTTCAGATTATCAAATAATATGTCTCCTAGTCATCATTCTTTCAAGAGCCAACATATTTAACATTCTTAAACAACAACTTCAAAAGACATATGCACTGCTCAAGCATACATTCAGAAAATAAGAAGCATTGTCACCACATCAATATAATTAGGCTAAGTTCAAGGATAAATTCGAAACTCATGTACTTCTTGTTCTTTTGAATTAAAACAGTTTTTATTTTAAGAGAGGTGATGGATTCATAGGACATTCATAACTTTAAGACAAAGTTACTAACTACTATTGATCATGTAATGAAGACACAAACATAGATAGGCACATAACATAGAAAACGAAAAAAAACAGAGAAAGCATGTAGAGGGGTGTGTTGTGTGAATTTGATGAAGAATGGAGGGCTTTATATAGGGAAGGGAGGGGGGGTATTGGTTCGGCCATTTGGGTGGGTTTGGGTGGGAAATTAGTTTTGAATTTTGAAGGTAGGTGGAGTTTATGAGGTAGGTTTATGGGGAAGAGGAGAAGCCAAGCTTTCAATGAAAGCTCCAGTCCAAAACACTAGACATGGCCAATGGCCAGCCAAGCTTTAGCATGTGACACCAGAGTATATTGCTCTTGATAACAAATTGCTGCTCATCATTTATCAAGTATGTAACTTACCTCTGATGGTTTGGAAGCCTCAGTCCAAAAGAATTTAGACATGGCTTTACAGCCAGCCAGGCTTCACATGCTTCATGAAACACTAGAATTCATTCTTAAAAATCTTGAATACAATTTTTGAAAACATTTTTAATTAATTTTTTTTTTCGAAAACAGATGAGAGATTTTTGAAAACAAAACAAAAAGACAATTACCTAATCTGAGCAACAAGATGAACCGTTAGTTGTCCAAACTCAAACAATCCCCGGCAACGGCGCCAAAAACATGGTGCACGAAATTGTGATGTCCAAGCTCAAACAATCCCTGGTAATGGCTCCAAAGCTTGGTGCTTTGATCTTAATTCATAATTGTCACAACTTAGTATTTGTGCCAGTTTGGGCGTTCAACTCTGGTTTTGGATCCTTTTCTGGCGCTGGACTCCAGATTTGGGCAGAAGGCTGGCGTTGAACACCAGTTTACGTCGTCAATTCTTGGCCAAAGTATGGACTATTATACATTGCTGGAAATCCCTGGATGTCTACTTTCCAACACAATTGGAAGCGCGCCATTTCGAGTTCTGTAGCTCCAGAAAATCCACTTTGAGTGCAGGGAGGTCAGAATCCAACAGCATCAGCAGTCCTTTTTCAATCTCTGAATCTGATTTCTGCTCAAGTCCCTCAATTTCAGCCAGAAAATACCTGAAATCACAGAAAAACACACAAACTCATAGTAAAGTCCAGAAATGTGAATTTAACATAAAAACTAATGAAAACATCCCTAAAAGTGACTAGATCCTACTAAAAACATACTAAAAACAATGCCAAAAAGCGTATAAATTATCCGCTCATCAAGTTGCTACTTTGTGGCTAATTCCATATCGGACCATAGCAGAGTAAAGCTGTTTATTGCAGAAATGAGTGCCCCCATCACTGATTAGTGCTCTAGGGGCACCAAACCTGCTGAAGATATGTTTCTGGAGGAACTTCAGCACTGTCTTAGTGTCATTAGTGGGTGTTGCAATTGCCTCTACCCATTTAGATACATAGTCTACTGCCACCAGAATATATGTGTTTGAGTATGATGGTGGGAAAGGCCCCATGAAGTCAATACTCATACATCAAACAACTCAATCTCTAAGATCCCTTGTTGAGGCATGGCATAACCATGAGGCAGATTACCAGCTCTCTGGCAACTGTCACAGTTACGTACAAACTCTCGGGAGTCTCTATAGAGAGTAGGCCAGTAAAAGCCACATTGAAGAACCTTGGTGGCTGTTTGCTCACCTTCGAAATGGCCTCCATATTGTGACCCATAGCAATGCCATAAGATCTTCTGTGCCTCTTCATTGGGCACACATCTACGAATTATTCCGTCTGCACATCTCTTAAAGAGATATGGTTCATCTCATAAGTAGTACTTTGCATCAGAAATCAATTTCTTTATTTACTGCCTGCTGTACTCTTTGGGTATGAATCTTACAGCTTTATAGTTTGCAACGTCTGCAAACCATGGTGTTTCCTGAATGGCAAATAATTGCTCATCTGAAAAGGTTTCAGAGATCTCAATAGAGGGGAGGGGACGCCCCTTCTATTGGTTCTATCCGGGACAGATGATCAGCCACTTGGTTCTCTGTCCCTTTTCTATCTCTTATTTCTATATCAAACTCTTGCAGAAGCAACACCCATCTTATGAGCCTGGGTTTTGAATCCTGCTTTGTGAGTAGAAATTTAAGAGCAGCATGGTCAGTGTACACAATCACTTTTGATCCTACTAAGTATGATCTAAACTTGTCAATGGCATAAACCACCGCAAGCAATTCTTTTTCTGTGGTTGTGTAAACTTTTTGGGCATCATTTAAAACATGGCTAGCATAATAAATGACATGCAGAAGCTTGTTATGCTTCTGTCCCAATACTGCACCAATGGTATGGTCACTAGCATCACACATTAGTTCGAATGGTAATGTCCAGTCTGGTGCAGAAATAACTGGTGCTGTGACCAGCTTAGCTTTCAGAGTTTCAAACGCCTGCTGACACTCTGTGTCAAACACAAATGGCGTGTCAGCAGCTAGCAGATTGCTCAAAGATTTTGCAATTTTTGAAAAATCCTTTATAAACCTCCTATAGAATCCTGCATGCCCCAGAAAGCTTCTGATTGCCTTAACATTGGCAGGTGGTGGTAATTTTTCAATTACTTCCACTTTAGCTTGATCCACCTCTATTCTCTTGTTTGAAATTTTATGCCCAAGGACAATTCCTTCAGTCACCATAAAGTGATATTTTTCCCAGTTTAAAACTAGGTTGGTCTCTTGGCATCTTTTCAGAACAAGTGCTAGATGGTCAAGGCAGGAGCTGAAAGAGTCTCCAAATACTGAAAAGTCATCCATGAAGACTTCCAGAAATTTTTCTACCATATCAGAGAAGATAGAGAGCATGCACCTCTGAAAGGTTGCAGGTGCATTGCACAGACCAAAAGCCATCCTTCTGTAGGCAAACACTCCAGAAGGGCATGTGAATGTTGTTTTCTCTTGGTCCTGAGGATCTACTG
>NC_029785.2:103221623-103232739 GCF_000816755.2 Arachis ipaensis | reverse complement strand
CAAGAGCTGTCTTGTGTGTCCTTAGCACTTGAAGTAGTGCTTTCTCTTCCTGTGGATTTAAAGTAGAGCTTATGATCACCGAAAAAGTGTCACCTTCTCCCAGAAATGCATATTTCAGGGATGGTGGTAGTGGTTTGAGCTCAGGTTTAGGAGGCTTCTCCTCTTCCTGAGGAATTTTCAGAGGCTCTTTTATTTCCTCTGATTCCTCCAGATCAGGCTCAACATCTTTAAAGATGTCCTCTAGCTCTGATTCGAGACTCTCAGCCATGTTGATCTCCTCTACTAGGGAGTCAATAATATCAACACGCATGCAGTCTTTTGATGTGTCTGGATGCTTCATTGCCTCAACAGCATTCAGCCTGAACTCATCCTCATTAACTCTCAAGGTCACTTCCCCTTTTTGGACATCAATGAGGGTTCTTCCAGTTGCTAGGAAAGGTCTTGCTAGAATGAGAGTTGCACTCTTGTGCTCCTCCATTTCCAGCACTACAAAGTCAGTGGGAAAGGCAAATGGCCCAACATTGACAATCATGTCCTCAATTATGCCTAACGGATATTTAATGGAGCCATCAGCAAGTTGAAGACATATCCGGGTTGGTTTGACCTCTTCAGTCAAGCCAAGCTTTCTGATAGTGGATGCAGGGATTAGATTGATACTTGCCCCAAGGTCACATAGAGCTGTCTTGGTACAAGTACCCTCTAATGTGCATGGTATCATAAAGCTTCCGGGATCCTTAAGCTTTTCTGGTAAGCTTGTTAGGATGACTGCACTACATTCTTCAGTGAGAAAAATTTTTCTTTTTCTCTCCAATCCTTCTTATGACTTAAGATTTCTTTCATGAACTTAGCATAAGAGGGTATTTGCTCAAGTGCCTCTGCAAACGGAATCTTTATTTCAAGAGTCCTGAGGTAGTATGCAAAGTGAGCAAATTGTTTATCCTGTTCTGCTTAGCAGAGTTTCTGAGGATAAGGCATTTTGGCTTTATATTCTTCAACCTTAGTTGCTGCAGGCTTATTTCCTATAGAGGCAGGTTGAGAAGCCTTCTTGAGGGAGTTATTATCAACACTTGCAGGTGTCTGATCCCTCATTGGTGTTTGAACGCCAGGGTTGGACGTGGATTGGGCGTTTAACACCAGATTCCAACCCTTTTCTGGCGTTTGAATGCCAGAACCGGACATGGATTAGGCGTTTAATGCCAGTTTTTCACCCTTTTCTGGCGTTTGAACGCCAGACTTATTCCTCTCTGGGCTCTTACTGTCCTCAGAGGGATTTTGGGTAGCAGGTTGCTCATCCTCTGTCAGCTGTTCCTTTCTTGGCTTTCTACTACTTTGAGTTGAGATATTTAATATTTTTCCACTTCTTAATTGAACTGCCTAGCACTCCTCAGTTATCTATTTTAACAACTGCTGTTTTGTCCGATTCAATTGTGATTTCATATCCTTGTTAGCAATTTTGGTTTCTTGTAGCATCTCCTTAAATTCTGCTAACTGCCTTGTTATAGAAGATAGTTACTGATTGAGTTCAGCAACTTGTTCCTGAGGACTAAAGTCAGTTGATACTGGCTTAGCTTCTTCTTTCATGGAGGACTCATTACTTATGTACAGATGCTGATTTCTAGTAACTATATCAATAAGCTCTTGAGCATCTTCAATAGTCTTTCTCATGTGTATAGATCCACCAGCTGAGTGGTCTAGAGATATCTGAGCTTTTTCTGTAAGCCCGTAGTAGAAGATGTCTAACTGCACCCACTCTGAAAACATTTCAGAGGGGCATTTCCTTAGCATCCCTCTGTACCTCTCCCAGGCATTATAAAGGGATTCATCATCCTCTTATTTAAAATCTTGGATGTCCAGCCTTAGCTGTGTCATCCTTTTTGGAGGGAAATATTGATTCAGGAATTTGTCTAATAACTGTTTCCATGTTCTTATGCTTGCTGTAGGTTGGTTATTTAACCACCTCTTAGCTTGATCTTTTACAGCAAATGGAAACAGTAATAATCTGTAGACATCCTGATCTACTTCCTTGTCACGTACTGTGTCAGCAATTTACAAGAACTGTGCCAGAAACTCAGTAGGTTCTTCCTGTGGAAGACCAGAATATTGGCAATTTTGCTGCACCATGACAATGAGCTGAGGATTTAGCTCAAAACTGCTTGCTCTGATGGGAGGTATACAGATACTACTCCTGTATGCAGCAGTAATGGGGTTAGCATATGACCCCAGAGTCCTTCTGGACTGTTCATTTCTACTTAAGTCCATGATGGAGAAAAGGGAATTGATATGAATTGCAAATAAAATATATTTTTGTTTTTATTTTATTTAAGTAGAAACAAACCGAATAATTAAAAATAAATAAAAATAATAAGATAAAATAAAATAATTAGAAATTAAAATGTAAATTTCGAAAACCAAGAGAAAAATAAATTTGAAAACGAAAATAATTGCTTAATTAAGAAGATTTGAAAAACTTTAGATATGAATTTTTAAAAAGATTTTGAATTTTGAAATTTCAAAACTAAGATAAGATAGAATAAAAAGTTTTAAAATAAAAATATGAATTTTTAAAGGAAAATTTGAAAATTAATTAAAATAAAGAGAAAAGATATTTTTGAATTTAATGAAGAAAGAGAAAAATAGTAAAAATGACACCAAACTTAAATTTTCAGATCAAAATAAAGGAAACAAACAGGAAAACTTGAATATCACGATGAACGCTAAGAACAACTTTTGAAAAATTTTTAAGATAACAGAATCACAAAGGACACCAAACTTAAAAATTTTTATATTCTGAGCACTAATAATTCGAAAAAAATTTGAAAGAAAAATAAAATCATGCAATTGACACCAAACTTAAAATATGAAACTAAACTCAAACAGAAAAACTCAATTATTAGTTTATAAAAATTTTCGAAAAAAAATTGAAAAAGAAAATAAGGATTTTAAAAAAAAGTTTCAACCAAAAGCAATAATAGAAGACGCAATTTTAGTGACTCTAAACTAAAAAGATAAATTTTTCCTAATCTAAGCAACAAAATAAACCGTCAGTTGTCCAAACTCGAACAATCCCCGGCAACGGCACCAAAAACTTGGTGCACGAAATTGTAAATCACACTTTTTACAACTCCGCACAACTAACCAGCAAGTGCACTGGGTCGTCCAAGTAATACCTTACGTGAGTAAGGGTCGACCCCACGGAGATTGTCGGCTTGAAGCAAGCTATGGTTATTTTGTAATTCTTAGTCAGAAAATTAATAATAAAATGGTTGGGTTTATGAAAAGTAATTAACATAAAATAAATAATACTTGTTATGCAGTAATGGAGAACAGATTGGGGTTTTGGAGATGCTCTGTCTTTTGAATCTTTGCTTTCCTACTGTCTTCTTCTTTACACACGCAGGTCTCCTTCCATGGCAAGCTGTATGTTGGTGGGTCACCGTTGTCAATGGCTACCATCCATCCTCTCAATGAAAATGGTCCAAATGCGCTGTCACCGCACGGCTAATCATCTGTCGGTTCTCACTCATGTTGGAATAGAATCCGTTGATTCTTTTGCGTCTGTCACTACGCCCAACACTCGTAAGTTTGAAGCTCGTCACAGTCATCCCTTCCCAGATCCTACTCGGAATATCACAGACAAGGTTTAGACTTTTCGGATCTCTAGAATGGCTGCCAATAATTCTAGCCTATACCACGAAGACTCTGATCATGAACCAGGAGGCTAAGAGATACACACTCAAGCTAGTGCAAATAGAATAGAGGTGGTTGTCAGGCACGCATTCCTAGGTGAGAATGATGATGAGTGTCATGGATCATCACATTCATCAGGGTGAAGTGCGATTGAATATTTTAGAATAGAAACAAGCGTGATTGAATGAAAAACAGTAGTAATTGCATTAATTCATCGAAACACAGTAGAGCTCCTCACCCCTAACCATGGGGTTTAGAGAATCATGCCGTCAGAAATACAATGTGAAGTGTAAAAATGTCATGAGATACATAGTAAGTCTTTAAAAGTTGTTTTTATACTAAACTAGTAGCTAGGGTTACAGAAAATAAGTAACTAAGTGCAGATAGTGCAGAAATCCACTTCCGGGGCCCACTTGGTGTGTGCTTGGGTTGAGCATTGAGCTTTACACGTGTAGAGGCTTCTCTTGGAGTTAAACGCTAGGTTGCAGCCTGTTTGTGGCGTTTAACTCTGGTTTGTAACCTGTTTCTGGCGTTTAACTTCAGAATAAGGCAGGAAGTTGGCGTTTGAACGCCAGTTTGCGTCATCAAAACTTGGGCAAAGTATGGACTATTATATATTAATGGAAAGCCCTGGGTGTCTACTTTCCAACTCAATTGAGAGTGTACCAATTGAGTTTATGTAGCTCCAGAAAATCCATTTCGAGTACAGGGAGGTCAGAATACAACAGCATCTGTAGTCCTTTTTCAGCCTCTGAATCAGATTTTTGCTCAGGTCCCTCAATTTCAGCCAGAAAATACCTGAAATCATAGAAAAACACACAAACTCATAGTAAAGTCTAGAAATGTAAATTTTGCATAAAAACTAATAAAAATATAGTAAAAACTAACTAAATCATACTAAAAACTACCTAAAAACAATGCCAAAAAGCGTATAAATTATTCGCTCATCACAATTCCTTTAGAGACGACCCGAGGTTTGAATACTTCGGTTATTTATTTGGGGTTTGTACTTGTGACAAATAATTTTTTGCATGAAATAATTATTTGTTGGTTTAGAAACTATACTTGTGACCCACGCGTACGCGTCGACGCTCGCTCGTGAAATAACTGTAGTACAAATAATCCTTGCAACGATGAATGCATCCAAAATCCTTGATTTTTCATGATTTCTCCACTTTGCATGCTTTTCTCTTCATTCCTTTGATCCACTCCTAGCCTTTTCAATCCTGAATTCACTAACAAACACATCAAGGTATCTAGTGGAATCAAAGGTGAATTAAAATTAACCAATTAAGGGCCTAAAAAGTATGTTTTTACTCTTAAGCACAAATTAGGAAGAATATACAAAACCATGCTATTTTAGTGAATAGATGTGGGAAAATGTGATAAAATCTCCTAAATTCAAGATAAAATGCACCACAAAATAGTGGTGCATCATTCCTACATCTTTATTCTCTTAGTTTTTCTTGTTAATTTCTCTTTTATGCCTCTTTTTAGTTTATGAACACTCTTGTTGATTTCAATTTCCTTTAATGCAATTGATGTCTTTTTATATTTCTTATTGTTTAATTGAGTTGTTAGTGTCATTTTCTTATATTGGTTAGTTGTAGATTTTATATTTCTTTCAATTTTATCATGCTTTATTTTTATGCACACCAAGTATTTGATAAAATGCTTGGCTTAGGTTTAGAGTAGATTTTAAGCATTCTTGGCTTAGAAAGAGAAATTAGGTGCTCTTGAGTCATTAATACCCAATTTATATTGGTGATCTAGAGTGATTAGTTAATCTTATTTCCATTAACATTACTTATGGATTGAGATTAACTAGGCTTATTTGACCTTCTCCCGATGTTGGAGATAACGAAATAGGATTAACTCTTGATAATTATTGTATTATGATTAATGACTAGAATAGAAAACCTAGATTCTCAATCCTTGCCATGAATGCCTCTTTTTAGTAATTGTTATCTTTAGTTGGTTGATTTATTTTCTTGTCATTTAAATTTCTTGTCATTTAATTTCTTGTCCCTTTCAATCATCAACCCACTTGATTTCATAACCAATAATTGAGCACTTGATTTCAATTCCTATGGAGAACGACCTGGGAGTAATACTCTCGGTTATTTTTATTGGGTTGAACTTGTGACAACCAAAACTAAACTTTGATTGAGGGTTTTTTGTCAATTTGGATCTATACTTCAATGGAATTAATTTGTGTGAAATTCTAGAACAACGATAACCTTCTTTCACAGAGCCGTAAGGAATCTCACAGGAGCTCTAGAACAAGAAGCTAAAGGCACAACAATGGAAGCTAATCTAGACAATGGGGGTAACGCAAGAAAGGTCCTAGGATCTTACACTGCACCTAACTTTGACTTCTATGGGCGTAGCATCTCCATTCCTACTATTGGGGCAAACAACTTCGAGTTGAAACCCCGATTGGTCACTCTGGTATAACAGAACTGCCAATTTTAATGACTTCCACAGGAAGATCCAAAAAAATTCATATCTGACTTCCTGCAGATATGTGACACTGTCAAGACTAATGGAGTAAGTTTAGAAGTCTACAAGCTCATGCTCTTTCCTTTTGTAGTCAGAGATAGAGCAAGGCTATGGCTGGATTCTCAGCCTAAGGAAAGCCTAGACACCTGGGAGTGATAAAGGTAACTAGGATAGGATTTCTAGTTCTCATACCATGCTAAGAGCTTTATTAGTTATTACTTTAATTCCTGCAATTTACTTTTTCTGTTCATTATTCAAAAACCCCAAAAAAATAATCTTTCATAACCAATAATAAACACACCTCCCTGCAATTCATTGAGAGACGACCCGAGGTTTAAATACTTCAGTTATCAATTTTATTAAGGGTTTGTTACTTGTGACAACCAAATTTTTGTACGAAGGGATTCTTTTTTGGTTTAGAAACTATACTTTCAACGAGAATTTATCTGTAAAATTCTTTACTAGCAAAAATCCGTTCGTCAAAATGGCGCAGTTGCTGGGGAATTGTAAACGGGTGCCTTGTTATTGGTTATTGTAAATATTTGCTTTTTCGTTTCTTTGTTAGTATTTCTAGTTTTAGGAGTTTATTTTCTTTAATTTTTATTAGTTTTTATTTATACTTGCTACTATGAATTCTCACCCCTTTGGCTATGAGTTTGGTTCCAATGTTGTTGTAGGGAATGGGCGCTATAATGCGAACATGCATCAAGGTTGGAACAATCAAAGATGGGAGCAGCCACAAGGATTTGATCAACCCTCTTGGCAACAACCCCCTCCAATGCGCTATAACGAACAACCATTCTATGATACATACCAAGACAATAGTTATGGTGGACCTCTTCGTGACAACCAACCTCCACCAAATTACTATGGTCAAGAGCCATTCCAGGGTGCGTACCAAGATGATGAATATGGTAAACCCCCTTGTAGTTACCAACAAGCCCCACCATATACTTATGAACCACCTCCTCAACATAACTTTGAACCACCACACTCACAAGCCTCTTTTCACCATTCACCTCCATATGACCCCAATCCATATCCACCATGCCAACCCCGATATGAACCATACGAACCATACATAAAACCACCCCCATTCCAACACAATTACTCCCAAGAGCCACCACCTCAATATACACCATCTCCAGATCCTTATCAAGATGAAGCACCTTCTTATCATGAACCCTTTCTCCCAAGTAATGAACCCTCATATCCATCCCAATCTCCAATGAATGAAACCCTTGGTGTACTTCTTCAAGGGCAAGAAAAGATGGAAAAGAACGTGCTAAATTTCGCGGTCGCCTTGGGCGAGTTAATAAATCAATTAGCCTCCCAATGCTTGAGCACTCAAAGCGCCCCCATGGCTACATGTGGTGAATCAAATGCAGAGCATAGCATGAAGGAGATATCAGAAACTCCGGTGGAATATGAGGAACGTGACTTTGTATTGAAACAAGTGGAGGAAGCCATAATAGTTGAAGAGGAAGAAGTGGTTGAAGACTTAGGAGATGTTGAACCTCCATGGGAATCTAGAGTTGTAGAGTATTCCTCCAATAAGCTTGAAATTGATGTTGAGGAGGGTAGTGCACAACCTCCAAGGCATGTTCCTTATGAAGAATTGGACGGAGTAGATCAAGAGGCAAGTTCTTTTGGTGATGATGGTCATAAATCAAGCCCTCCTAGTAATGAACTTGCATCCGCAATTGAACCCCTTGAGTTTGAAGAACTTTCTCCAAGTGAATCTGAAGATGATGTGGAGGTAGACTTTTCTCAACCTCCAACTCATGACTTGAATGACGGGGAAGAATTAGAAGAATTTAATCAGGGCGCAGTTGAAGTTGAAGAGGTTCGCAAGGAGGTGGAAGTTGTCAAGGAAGAGCTCAAGGGAATGGAGCTGAAAATCACCTTGCCAGAATTGTTGGAGACCTCTCCCCCAAAGCCATCACCATCCATTCCTTTATTCTAGTAGGTAAATCTTTCATCTCTAAGCTTAATTAGCCCACTTGAATATGCTTTGCTTGAGACGGATGGGCAACTTAGAGCTCTTTGTGGCTATAAGAGTAAGAGGGAGATGGTTAGTTGTAAG
The DNA here is from genome assembly GCF_000816755.2 of Arachis ipaensis. Classification (NCBI taxonomy): domain Eukaryota; kingdom Viridiplantae; phylum Streptophyta; class Magnoliopsida; order Fabales; family Fabaceae; genus Arachis; species Arachis ipaensis. Next base: position 103,224,464 of record NC_029785.2, on the reverse strand, counting down.
AGTTGGCATACAAGGTTCAATAAGGTTGCACGCTCCAAGTTGAAGTGCAAAGATTGGTGTAAAGCTCGATTGAATGGGTCTAGGAAGTTGTTTCGACGCTTCAGTGAGAATTCCAATTGCTCACCACCCAAATGGAAAAATGATGATCAACAAGAAAACGGGTGCAAAAGCAAGGTGTGGGACCCTGGAATTCATTCTAACAATCAACACTCTTGGGGCCATGTCGCTTGCTTTGATTTGCTTGAAAGCTTTATGTGCCTAGTATGGGATCTCAGAGATTATTGGAGTTGCAAACATTGGTGGAGATTTTAGGATGAGTTCAAGCACAAGCCACTATGACAGGGAGCTCACCAAATGTCTAACTTAAGGACTTTAACTAAAAGTGCTAGGTGGGAGATAACCCACCATGGTATGATTGTTCCTTTTTATTCCTAGTTTTATTTTATTTTTCACAAGTTTTTCATTCATAATTTCTACACATTCATCTGCATGCTGCATTTTGCATTCTGCACAAAAAAAAAGGGATCGACGCGCAAGCGTCTACGACGTGCGCGCGTCATTTGTGTATGCACAACCAAATAGAAAGTTGCGCGATAGACGCGCGGGAGGGGTGCGTGGCGCACAAGCCACCCCACGCCTACGCGTACCTCACGCGTACGCATCCCCTGCAGAAAGTTCAACCCACGCGTAAGCGTCAGTGACGCGTATGCATGAGCATGAAAAATCGGCGTAAAAACGTGTTGAACAGAGAGTTGTGATGGTTTGGGGCTGGTACTGTGCTAGAAGGCACAACATCACCCACGCGTATGCATCCCTGATGCGTGCACGTCCTTTCGCTTCCAGACCACCCACGCGTACGCGTGGGCGACACGTATGTGTCATATGGTTAATGCAGTTTTCACGCGCACGCGTGCCCTACACGCGCGCGTCGCGTTCTGTTTTTAATTTCCTTCCCTCTTCTTTTATCTTTTCTTCTTTCTTCTTTCTTTGTTACTTACTTCTTCTTCCTTTCTTTAACTTCCCATTCTTATTCTCTTTCTTTTTATTTTACTTAATTCATTTGCATATTTTTTTTATTCATTGCATTTTAACTTTGTGCATGTTTATATCTTCTTTTCTAAATTCATTATGTTTTCATTGGTGCTCAATGTTCTCATTCAACTGCTGTATCTTTTTTGGCATTATCTTGGTGTATAGTGACTTGTTCTACACTGTTGGGTAATATTACTTAAATCAATGCCAATCTTTTATGATACTTGTATTCTTTTTGCATTGACAAGAACTTGCACTATCTTTCATTACCCATACTCTTCCCCTGTGTTGCAATTTTCCTACTATTGACATGCCATGTGCCTCTATTATTTTCTCACTTACATGTTGTAGCTACCATGTAATTGGGACCCTCATTATTTGGCATTAATCCAACCATATTTTATTTGTTTTCTTATCTTTATTTCTGGGTTACTTTTCTTCTTTTTCCTCTTTTTTCAGGATGGCCACCGAGAAGGGAAACGAGAAGCTTCTCAATAGGGGCGACAGACAAGTCCATCTGCACAATCTATGGAGAAAAGCGTCAGTTGGAGCAACCCGTCCACTTGCACATCTTAGCATGCACCGAGGACGGTGCAATCTTTAAGTGTGGGGAGGTCGATACCGACTTTCGTGGGTTAGTTATTTCTTATTTCAATACCAATGTTTAATTTTCTTTGTTAATTGTTGCATTTGCATGTTTGGTTGCATATTTATTTGATTTTCTGCATTTAACTACTACTTGGTTAAAGTAATAAATTTCTTTTCAAGACTCTATTTTATAATATTTCACTAATTTAAATTGAAAAATGTGTGTTAAACTTGTTTGAAGACTATAAATTGGAACATGAATTGTAGCTAATAACACACAACCTGTGAGATTTGAGCTTAATTATATGGTTACATTATTTAACCATAATATTTTATTCTTGTGTATTTTCTTCTCTATGATTGTATTTTTTATTTTGTTCCATCCTATATGTCCAATGTTTAATGTATTTATATGCATGCATATGATTGAGGTCATTATTTGATTATTATCTCACTTATCCCAAATAGCCTACCCCTTCAATTACCTTTGTTAGCCACTTTGAGCCTTTTAATCCCCATTTATTCTGTAAGTTTACCACATCACTAGCCTTAAGCGGAAAAACAATTAATTACCCCAATTGAATCCTTGGTTAGTGGTGCACGAAATTGTGATCTCAGGCAACGGCGCCAAAAACTCTGTGCGCACGTCTTAATAAATCGTTTTTCATTCACAACTTCGATACAACTAACCAGCAAGTGCACTGGGTCGTCCAAGTAATAAACCTTACGTGAGTAAGGGTCGATCCCACAGAGATTGTCGGCTTGAAGCAAATCCACTTCTGGGGCCCACTTGGTGTGTGCTTGGGCTGAGCTTGAATGTTACACGTGTAGAGGTCAATCTTGGAGTTGAACGCCAGTTTGTAACATATTTCTCGCGTTCAACTCTGGCTTGTGACGTGTTTCTGGCGTTTAACTCCAGACAGCAGCGTAGAACTGGCGTTCAACGCCCTTTTACATCGTCTAAACCCGGCCAAAGTATAAACTATTATATATTTCTGGAAAGCCCTGGATGTCTACTTTCCAAAGCAATTGGAAGCGCACCATTTTGAGTTCTGTAGCTCCAGAAAATCCACTTTGAGTGCAGGGAGGTTAGAATCAAACAGCATCAGCAGTCCTTCTTCAACCTCTGAATCTGATTTTTGCTCAAGTCCCTCAATTTCAGCCAGAAAATACCTAAAATCACAGAAAAATACACAAACTCATATTAAAGTCCATAAATGA
>NC_029785.2:103218224-103221532 GCF_000816755.2 Arachis ipaensis | reverse complement strand
TTAGGGACAGCTTGGTTTAGCCGCTTAGGCCAGGATTTTATTCCTTTAGGCCCTCCTATCCATTGATGCTCAAAGTCTTGGGATCCTTTTTATTACCCTTGCCTTTTGGTTTTAAGGGTTACTGGCTTTTTGCTCTTGCGTTTTGGTTTTAAGAGCTTTGGCTTTTTCTGCTTGCTTTTTCTCTCTTCTTTTTTTTTTCGCTATTTTTTTTTCTGCAAGATTTGTTCTTTGCTGCTTTTTCTTGCTTCAATTATCATTTTTATGATTTTTTAGATTATCAAATAACATGTCTCCTTGTCATCATTCTTTCGAGAGCCAACATATTTAACATTCTTAAACAACAACTTCAAAAGACATATGCACTGTTCAAGCATTCATTCAGAAAACAAGAAGCATTGTCACCACATCAAAATAATTAAACTAAGTTCAAGGATAAATTCGAAACTCATGTACTTCTTATTCTTTTGAATTAAAACAGTTTTCATTTAAGAGAGGTGATGGATTCATAGGACATTCATAACTTTAAGACAAAGTTACTAACTACTAATGATCATGTAATAAGACACAAACATGGATAAGCACTTAACATTAAGAAAACGAAAAATAGAAAATAAGAACAAGGAATGAGTCCACCTTAGTGATGGTGGCATTTCCTTTTTGAGGAACCAATGATGTCCTTGAGCTCTTCTATGTCTCTTCCTTGTCTTTGTTGCTCCTCCCTCATTGCTTTTTGATCTTCTCTTATTTCATGAAGGATGATGGAGTGCTCTTGATGTTCCACCCTTAATTGTCCCATGTTGGAAATTAATTCTCCTAGGGAGGTGTTGATTTGCTCCCAATAGTTTTGTGGAGGAAAATGCATTTGAGGCATTTCCGGGATCTCATGGTGATGAGCTTCATGCGTCTCTTGAGATCCATGAATGGGCTCTCTTGCTTGCTCCATCCTTTTCTTAGTGATGGGCTTCTCTTCGCTGTGCTCTCTTCTTGATATGCTCCTCCTGTGCTTGTTGTCTCTCCATTGATGCTTTGGTGATTGACTTTTCAATTAGGATATATTCAGTTATTCCCATCTTGACTCCAGCGTCCTTGCAGAGCAGAGAAATCACGCTTGGATAAGCCAACCTGGCCTCTCTTGAATTTTTGTTAGCAATTTTATAGAGCTATGTTGAAATCAGCTGATGAACCTCCACTTCCTTTCCCATCATGATGCAATGAATCATCACTGCTCTTTTAACTGTGACTTCAGAACGGTTGCTGGTGGGCAACAGAGAACGCCCAATGAAGTCCAGCCATCCTCTGGCAACTGGTTTGAGATCCTCTCTCTTGAGTTGATTTGGAACGCCCTTTGTGTTGGTGGTCCACCTGGCTCCAGGGATACATATGTTCTCTAGAATCTTATCCAGGCCAATGTCTGCTCTCATCATCCTCCTGTTGAAGGAGTCTGGATCATCCTTTAGCTGGATTTCTTTTGAGTTTGAAAGGGACCTCGGGAATCACCTTCTTCTTGGCCACAACATCATAGAAGTGGTCTTGATAAGCTTTGGAGATGAATCTTTCCATCTCCCATGACTCGGAGGTGGACGCTTTTGTCTTCCCTTTCCCTTTTCTAGAGGATTCTCCGGTCTTGGGTGCCATCAATGGTAATGGAAAAACAAAAAGCTTATGCTTTTACCACACCAAACTTAGAATATTGCTCGCCCTCGAGCAAGAGAAGAAAGAATAGATGAAGAAGAAGAAGAAAATATGGAAGAGAAGGGGGAGGGTTGTATTCGGCCAAGAAGGGGAAGAGAGGGTTGTTGGTGCACGAATTGTGACTCACACTTTTCACAACGCGTACCTCTAACCAGCAAGTGCACTGTCAAGAGTTTGAAGCTCGTCACAGTCATTCAATCCTTGAATCCTACTCGGAATACCACAGACAAGGTTTAGACTTTCCGGATTCTCATGAATGCTACCATCAGTTCTAGCTTATACCACGGAGATTCTGATTAAGGAATCTAAGAGATACTCATTCAATCGTATATAGAATGGAGGTGGTTGTCAGGCACACGTTCATAATTTGAGGAAGGTGATGAGTGTCACAGCTCATCACCTCCATCACAGTTAAGCGCGAATGAACATCTTAGATAGGAACAAGCGTGTTTGAATGGAAAACAGAAATACTTGCATTAATTCAAGTGAGTGGAGGTAGGTGGGGATCCTGTGGGTCCACAGATCCTGAGGTGATCCTGTGGGGTCCACAGATCCTGAGGTGTTTAAGGATTTACAACCTTGCACCAAATTAGGCATGCAAAATACCCTTGTGCATAACTCTGGGCGTTCAGCGCCAGATTGGTGCTTGTTCTGGGCGTTGAACGCCCATTTGTTGCCCATTTCTGGCGTTGAACGCCAGAACCATGCTTGTTCTGGGCATTCAGCGCCAGCTCTTCTCCAAGGTGCAATTCTGGCGTTCAAACGCCCAGATGCTGCCCATTTTGGGCATTCAGCGCCAGAACCATGCTCTGTTCTGGCGTTGAACGCCAACCAGATGCTTCTTACTGGCGTTTAAACGCCAGTAAGGTCTTCCTCCAGGGTGTGATTTTTCTTCTGCTGTTTTTGATTCTATTTTCAATTTTTATATTTATTTTGTGACTCCACATGATCATGAACCTAATAAAACATGAAAGAACAAGAAAAATAAAATTAGATAAATAAAAATTGGGTTGCCTCCCAACAAGCGCTTCTTTAATGTCAATAGCTTGACAGTGGGCTCTCATGGAGCCTTACAGATGTTCAGAGCATTGTTGAGACTTCCCAACACCAAACTTAGAGTTTGGATATGGGAGTTCAATACCAAACTTAGAGTTTGGTTGTGGCCTCCCAACACCAAACTTAGAGTTTGACTGTGGGGGCTCTAGTTGACTCTGTTTTGAGAGAAGCTTATTGTGCCTCTTTTCCATGTTTACAGAAGGGTAACCTTGAGTTGTAAATACAAGGGAGTCCTCATTCAATTGAAGGACTAATTCACCTCTGTCAACATCAATCACAGCTCTTGCTGTGGCTAGGAAAGGTCTTCCAAGGATGATGGATTCATCCTCATCCTTCCCAGTATCAAGGATTATGAAATCAGCAGGGATGTAAAGGCCTTCAACCTTTACTAACACGTCCTCTACTTGTCCATAAGCCTGTTTTCTTGAATTGTCTGCCATCTCTAATGAGATTTTAGTAGCTTGCACCCCAAAGATTCCCAGTTTCTCTATTATAGAGAGGGGCATGAGGTTTATCTCTGAACCAAGGTCACACAGAGCCTTTTCAAAGATCATGTTGCC
>NC_029785.2:103195048-103218189 GCF_000816755.2 Arachis ipaensis | reverse complement strand
GAGCCAATATGGCATTCAGAGTATCAATTTCAAGAACTCCCTTCTTCATAGGCGTCCCATTACTCACAGGATTCCTCTCAGTAGTGTACATGAACTGGTTATTAGCAACCATGTCAATAAGTTCTTGAGCTTCTGCAGGCGTTTTCTTTAAGTGAATGGATCCACCTGCAGAGGTATCCAATGACATTTTAGCTAATTCAGACAGACCATCATAGAATATGTCCAGGATGGTCCATTCTGAAAGCATGTCAGAAGGACACTTTTTGGTCAGTTCTTTGTATCTCTCCCAAGCTTCATAGAGGGATTCACCTTCTTTCTGTCTGAAGGTCTGAACATCCACTCTAAGCTTACTCAGCTTTTGAGGAGGAAAGAACTTGGCTAAGAAAGCCTTGACCAGCTTATCCCAAGAGTTCAGGCTATCCTTAGGTTGAGAGTCCAACCATATTCTAGCTATGTCTCTCACAACAAAAGGGAAAAGCATGAGCCTGTAGACTTTAGGATCTACTCCATTAGTCTTAACAGTATCACAGATCTGTAAGAATTCAGTTAAGAACTGAAAAGGATCTTCAGATGGAAGTCCATGAAACTTGCAGTTCTGCTGTATCAGAGAAACTAATTGAGGTTTCAGCTCAAAATTGTTTGCTCCAATGGCAGGAATGGAGATGCTTCTTCCATGTAAATTGGAATTAGGTGTAGTAAAGTCACCAAGCATCCTCCTTGCATTATTATTATTTTCGGCTGCCATCTCCTCTTCCTGTTCGAAAATTTCTGAAAGGTGCTTGCTGGATTTTTGTAATTTAGCTTCTCTTAGTTTCCTCTTCAGAGTCCTTTCAGGTTCTGGATCTGCTTCAACAAGAATTTTCTTGTCCTTGCTCCTGCTCATATGAAAAAGAGGGACAGAAAAATAATAATAATAGGGGTCCTTTTTACCACAGTATAGAGGTCCCTGTGTGAGTAGAAGAAAAGAAGAAGAAAAAATTCGAACACAGATGGAAAAGGGGGTTCGAATTTGGGTGAGATGAAGTGTTAGTAGATGAATAAATAAATAGAAGGAGATAAGAGAGAGAGAGAATTTTCGAAAATAATTTTTGAAAAAGAGTTAGTGATTTTCGAAAATTAAAATCAAAAATTAAAATAATTAGTTAATTAAAAAGAAATTTTGAAAAAGAGGGAAGATATTTTCAAAAATTAGAGAGAGAGAGTTAGTTAGGTAGTTTTGAAAAAGATAAGAAACAAACAAAAAGTTAGTTAGTTAGTTGAAACAAATTTGAAAATCAATTTTGAAAAGATAAGAAGATAAGAAGTTAGAAAAGATATTTTAAAATCAAATTTTGAAAAAGATATGATTTTGAAAAAGATAAGATAGAAAGATATTTTTGAAAAGATATGATTGAAATTTGTTTTGAAAAAGATTTAATTTTTAAAATCACAATTAATGACTTGATTCACAAGAAATCACAAAATATGATTCTAGAACTTAAAGTTTGAATCTTTCTTAACAAATAAGTAACAAACTTGAAATTTTTGAATCAAAACATTAATTGATGATGTTATTTTTGAAAATTAGGAGATAAAGATAAGAAAAAGATTTTTGAAAAATATTTTAAAAATTTTCGAAAATAAATAAGAAAAATGAAAAAGATTTGATTTTTGCAAAAGATTTTGAAAAAGATAAGATTTTTAAATTGAAAATTTGATTTGACTCATAAAAACAACTAGATTTTAAAAAGTTTTGAAAAAGTCAACTCAAATTTTTGAAATTTATGGGTGAAAAAGGGAAAGATATTTTTTTTATTTTTAAATTTTTAATGATGAGAGGGAAAAACATGAAAAAGACTCAATGCATGAAAATTTTGGATCAAAACAATGAATGCATGCAAGAATGCTATGAATGTCAAGATGAACACCAAGAACACTTTGAATGTCAAGATGAACATCAAGAGCTTAGTTTTGAAAAATTTTTAATGCAAAGAAAACATGCAAGACACCAAACTTAAAAATTTTTCATGTATAGACACTATGAATGCAAGAATGCATATGAAAAACAAGAAAAGACACAAAACATGAAAACATTAAGATCAAACAAGAAGACTTACCAAGAATAACTTGAAGATCATGAAGAACACTACGAATGCATGAATTTTTCGAAAAATGCAAGATGAATATGCAATTGACACCAAACTTTCAACTTGACTCAAGACTCAAACAAGAAACATGAAATATTTTTTATTTTTATGATTTTTTTTTATTTTTTTGGATTTTTGTATATTTTTTTCGAAAAAAAACATATAGAAAAAAGAAAATAAGGATTTCAAAATTTTTAAATCTGAATTTCAGGAATCTTGTATTCTTAGTCTAAAGCTCCAATCCGAGGGTTAGGCATGGCTTAATAGCCAACCAAGCTTTAGTATGTAACTCAGACATGCCACGGCTGACATTCCAATTAACTTGCCTCTATGCTGATGGTTGGAAGCCCCTATCCAAAAGAATTAGAAATGGCTTTACAGCCAGCCAGGCTTCAACATGTTTCATGAAACTCTAGAATTCATTCTTAAAAATTCTGAAGAAAAATATATTTTTGAAAAGATTTATTTTTTTTTCGAAAACAGATGAGAAATTTTTGAAAGTTTTTTGAAAAATTTTTGAAAATAAAACAAAAAGAAAATTACCTAATCTGAGCAACAAGATGAACCGTCAGTTGTTCAAACTCGAACAATCCCCGGCAACGGCGCAAAAACTTTGTGCGCACGTCTTAATAAATCGTTTTTCATTCACAACTTCAATACAACTAACTAGCAAGTGCACTGGGTCGTCCAAGTAATAAACCTTACGTGAGTAAGGGTCGATCCCACGGAGATTGTTGGCTTGAAGCAAGCTATGGTCACCTTGTAAATCTTAGTCAGGCGGATATCAAAAGGTTATGGAGTTTTCAAAATTAAATAATAATTAAACATAAAATAAGGATAGAGACACTTATGTAAATTATTGGTGAGAATTTCAGATAAGCGTATAGAGATGCTTTCGTTCCTCTGAATCTCTGCTTTCCCGCTGTCTTCATCCAATCAGTCTTACTCCTTTCCATGCCTGGCTTTATGTAAGGACATCACCGTTGTCAATGGCTACTTTTAATCCTCTCTGGAAACTGGTCTGATGCGCTGTCACTGCATGGCTAATCATCTGGAGGCATCACCCTTGTCAATGGCTGCATCCTATCCTCTTGTGAAAATGGTCCAAATGCTCTGTCACAGCACGGCTAATCATCTGATGTTCTCGATCATACTGGAATAGGATTCACCCTCCTTTTGCGTCTGTCACTATGCCCAGCACTCGCGAGTTTGAAGTTCGTCACAGTCTGTTTCTGGCGTTTAACTCCAGACAGCAGCGTAGAACTGGCGTTCAACACCCTTTTACGTCATCTAAACTCGGCCAAAGTATAGACTATTATATATTTCTGGAAAGCCCTGGATGTCTACTTTCCAACGCAATTGGAAGCGCACCATTTTGAGTTCTGTAGCTCCAAAAAATCCACTTTGAGTGCAGGGAGGTCAGAATCCAACGGCATCAGCAGTCCTTCTTCAACCTCTGAATCTGATTTGCTCAATTTCAGCCAGAAAATACCTGAAATCACAGAAAAATATACAAACTCATAGTAAAGTTCAGAAATGTGAATTTAACATAAAAACTAATGAAAACATCCCTAAAAGTAACTAGATTCTACTAAAAACATACTAAAAACAATGCCAAAAAGCGTATAAATTATCCGCTCATCAGTTAGCTTAAGATAGAGATTGTGTATCAACTAAGTGTGGAAAAACTGTGGGAACATGGGTTAATAGGGAATGTATTATGGTAAAATATTAGGAATTTGGGTACCTACTCATGTGAGACCAAAAAAATTAAAAATCCATGTGCATTGATAAGTTATGTTTACTTTTCTCTAAAAAAAACCCCAAAAATATTCAATAAATAAATAAATAAATAAATAAATAAGGGGACAAAATTACCCCAATGTTAAGTTAATGAAAAATCAATGCATATGTGATAAAATTAAAGAAAAGTTGATGCATGAGTATGAGATGCAAAAATGGGAATTTTGGGTAGCTAGGCATGATTTAAGAAGAATATAAAGTATGTATAGGTGAGAGCTTAGGTTAGTCAAGGATTCAATTTATAGCTCACTTAGCCATATATATACCCTCACCTTTACCTTAGCCTCATTACAACCTTGAAAAGACCTCATGATGTTTGCATTGGTGCATTAAATATTTGTTGATTGGTTAGGTGAAGAACAAAGTTTAGAAAGCATGACTAGAGAAGACTAGAGTGGATTACCCTATACACTTGAGTGATTAGAGTGCACATACACTACCATTGAGGGTTCAATGCTTAATTCTATGTTCCCTACTTTCATGAGCTGTCTACTTACAAGTCTACTTGTATTTACTGTATGATTTAAATTAGTGATATCTGATTTATGTTTGTCTTGAAGAACTTATTTACTTTTAACCAAGTATACAGAATCATCTTAGCATATAGTTGCATTCATACATAGGTTGCATTTCATGAGTCTTATTTTTCCCTATCTATTCTTTTGATCTCCTTGAGCTAAGCATGAGGACATGCAAATGTTTAAGTGTGGGGAGGTTGAAAAACCACTATTTTATGGTTTATCTTATGCTCAATTGAGTGGTTTTTATCAAGTCCTTGTCCACTTATTCATATGATTTGCATGATTTTACAATTCCTTCCTAGTTATGTTCTATGATTGAAAACTTGTGAAAAATAAAATAAAACTAGGAATAAAAAGAAATAATCATACCATGGTGGGTTGTCTCCCACCTAGCACTTTTAGTTAAAGTCCTTAAGTTGGACATTTGGTGAGCTCCCTGTTATGGTGGCTTGTGCTTGAACTCATCCTGAAATCTCCACCAATATTTGCAACTCCAATAACCTCTGGGATCCCATACTAGGCACATAAAGCCTTCAAGCAAATCAAAGCAAGCGACATGGCCCCAAGAGTAATGATTGTTGGAATGAATTCCGGGGTCCCACACCTTGCTTTTGCACCCGTCTTCTTGTTGATCATCATTTTTCCATTTGGGTGGTGAGCAATCGAAATTCTCACTGAAGCGTCCAAACAACTTCCTAGACCCATTCAATCGAGCTCTACACCAATCCTTGCACTTCAACTTGGAGCGTGCAACCTTATTGAACCTTGTATGCCAACTCTTGCCACTAACCATCTCCTTCTTACTCTTATAGCCACAAAGAGCTCTAAGTTGTCCATCCGTCTCAAGCAAAGCATATTCAAGTGAGCTAATTAAGCTTAGAGATGAAAGATTTACCCACTTGAATGAAGGAATGGATGGTGATGGCTTTGGGGGAGAGGTCTCCAACAATTCTAGCAAGGTGATTTCCAGCTCCATTCCCTTGAGCTCTTCCTTGACAACTTTCACCTCCTTGCAAACCTCTTCAACTTCAACCGCGCCCTGATCAAATTCTTCTAATTCTTCCCCGTCACTCAAGTCATGAGTTGGAGGTTGAGAAAAGTCTACCTCCACATCATCTTCAGATTCACTTGGAGAAGGTTCTTCAAACTCAAAGGGTTCAATTGCGGATGCAAGTTCATCACTAGGAGGGCTTGATTTATAACCATCATCACCAAAAGAACTTGCCTCTTGATCTACTCCGTCCAATTCTTCATAAGGAACATGCCTTGGAGGTTGTGCACTACCCTCCTCAACATCAATTTCAAGCTTATTGGAGGAATACTCTACAACTCTAGATTCTCATAGAGGTTCAACATCTCCTAAGTCTTCAACCACTTATTCCTCTTCAACTATTACGGCTTCCTCCACTTGTTCCAATACAAAGTCACGTTTCTCATATTCCACTGGAGTTTCTGATCTCTCTTTCATGCTATGCTCTGCATTTGATTCACCACATGTAGCCATGGGGGCGCTTTGAGTGCTCAAGCATTGGGAGGCTAATTGATTTATTAACTCGCCCAAGGCGGCCGTGAAATTTAGCACATTCTTTTCTATCTTTTCTTGCCCTTGATGAAGTACACCTAGGATTTCATTCATTGGAGATTGGGATGGTGTATATTGAGGTGGTGGCTCTTGGTAGTAATTGTGTTGGAATGGGGGTGGTTCTAAGAATAGTTCGTATGGTTCATATGTGGGTTGGCATGGTGGATATGGATTGGGGTCATATGGAGGTGAATGGTGAAAAAGGGCTTGTGAGTGTGGTCGTTCAAAGTTATGTTGAGGAGGTGGTTCATAAGCATATGGTGGGGTTTGTTGGTAACTACAAGGGTGTCCACCATAATCATCATCTTGGTACGCACCCTGGAATGGCTCTTGACCATAGTAATTTGGTGGAGGTTAGTTGTCACGAAGAGGTCCACCATAACTATTGTCTTGGTATGCATCATAGAATAGTTGTTGGTTATAGCGCATTGGAGGGGTTGTTGCCAAGAGGGTTGATCAAATTCTTGTGGCTCCTCCCATCTTTGATTGTTCCAACCTTGATGCATGTTCGCATTATAGCGCCCATTCCCTACAACAACATTGGAACCAAACTCATAGCCAAAGGGGTGAGAATTCATAGTAACAAGTAAAAATAAAAACTAATAAAAATTAAAGAAAATAAACTCCTAAAACTAGAAACACTAACAAAGAAACAAAAAAGCAAATACTTACAATAACCAATAACAAGGCACACGTTTGCAATTCCCCGGCAACGGCGCCAAAAATTGATGGAGGCAGAAATTGGCCGATTAAGAATTTATAATATAAGAGCAGTGTTGTAAGTACAGTTCTTAACCAGCTAAAATCCGCTTATCAATTTAGAGAGGTTGTCACCAAAAATTAGAATAAAAAATACTGGGAGTATGAATCCCACGTCGTCTCCCAACGAGTTGACAAAAGGGTGCTATCTTATTAATCAGGAGTTTTTCGAGAATTTTTGAGAATTTAATAACAAGAAATAAATAATTATAAATTAACACAATAAAAATTAAAAGAGATTTATATATTCAAATTAAAAAGCCTTGACTGGGGGAATGATTAATTGGAAGTTCTATCCTTGTTGGAATTCTCTCAAGTATAGTATAAAGAGGTTGTTATTTTCACTTTGTTAACCCTTACTAAATAAAGGAAAGTCAAGTGATTGAGCTAACTCTTATTCGTAAATCCTAGTCCTCTCCCTTGGGAAGGTCTAGTGTTAGTAAATAGAGAATTAGCCAACAACTTCCAATTTAACTAATCACTTGAGCATTCCAACTCAAGTGTCTCCTTTTAATCAACCCCATGTCAATTTGGAAGTCTACTCCATCGACATGAAAATTACTTGCATAGAATTAAAAAGGGAATAAAAGGAAGACATGATAGACAATAACTACAAATTAATTAAAAGTAAAAGTAATCCTTTGCATTAATAAATTCTAAAAACAATCCAATTGTAACTCTGAACAAAGATGAAGGATATGGAAGAGTAAGGGAATAAGAAAACAAACTAGAATAATAACTTCAACGGAGGAAACTCTTCTCAATATCCAAAGCAAAATCATAAAACTCAAAATATGTGAATGTGTAGAAAACCTAGAGGAAGAGTAATTTCTCTCTAAAATTCCAATCTAAAAATATAAAACTATGCTAATGAGAATCTGTGTTGAGTCTCTGCCTATTCCCTGGCTCTAGTCTATGTTTCTGGGCCAGAAACTGAGTCAAAACTCAGCCCAAAATTACCCCCAACATTTTCTGGTCATCTTCGCGTGTCACGCGTACGCGTCATGCACGCGCACGCGTCGTCTTGCAGAACTTCGATCCACACGTACAGGGTGGAAGTATAAACCTTCAGACAGAAAGAGGGCGAATCCCTCTATGAAGCTTAGGAAAGATACAAGCAACTGATCAGGAGATGTCCTCCTAACATGATCTCAGGTTGGACTATGTTGGACATTTTCTATGATAGCCTATCTGAGATGTCCAAGATGGCACTAGACCACTCTGCAGGTGGATCCCTCCACTTGAAGAAGATGCCTGAAGAGGCGTAAAAGCTTATTGACATGGTTGCCAACAACCAGTACATTGACACTTCTGAGAGGAAAGTGGGGCTATTCAGAAGAGAAGCGTCCTAGAAGTAGGCACCTTAGACGCTATCTTGGCTCAGAATAAGCTCATGTCCCAACAGATCAACATGATCTCTCAGCACTTGAGTGGGACACAGAGCCCAGCTGCTTACTGTCCAGAAATAGCATATGAAATAGATGCTGGTGACAATGACTGGACCACCATGGAGGAGGTGAACTATATGGGAAACTCCTCGAGAACCTCCAATAATAATCTCTATTCCAATACTTTTAATCAGGGATGGAGGAACCACCGTAACTTTTGGTGGAGAGATCAGTAGAAGCCTCAACAAGGCTTCAGCAACAATCAGAATGGAATGAACCAGAACCGGTTCAATAGCAGACCATTCGAACCCTCTCAGTAGTAGATGGAGACACCCAAGCAGAGCCTCTCTGACTTGGCTACTATAGTCTCTAATCTCTCCAACATCACACATAGTTTTATGACAAAAATTAGGTCCTCTATTCGGAACTTGGAGATACAAATTGGTCATCTGAGCAAGAAGATCCCAGAGATCACATCCAACACTCTTCCAAGCAACACCGAGGTGAACCCAAAGGAAGAGTGCAAGGCTCTCATGGTGGAGGTTGTGACCAAACCTAAAGAGGAGCATGCTGTTGAGGAGCTCAAGGAAATCAGAGCTCATGAGGAGACTGATAATGTTACCTTGCATGTCCCTTTGCTGAGAGAGGAACCTGAAGAATACTCTTCTTCAGAAGAGGATGAAGAGTCCAAGGAAGAGAAAATTTCTCAGTACCTGGCAATCCTCAGAAAGCTAAAGGCAAATTCTTCTCATACGGAGGCATTAGACGCAAGTCAATATCTATTTTTCAGAGGTGTTGGAAAAGAATCCTACTTCTATGGCATGTCTAAGAAGTTTAATTTCTAACAAGAAAACCTTAAGGAAAGATGAGACTATGGTACTGACCAAGGAGTGTAGTGCTCTGGTTCAGAAGAAGCTACCTCAGAAGCTGCCAGATCTCGGAAGCTTCCTGATTCCCTGTACTATAGGGATCATCACCTTTGAGAAGGCACTATGTGACCTTGGTTCAAGCATCAATCTGATGCCTCTATCTGTAATGAAGAGGCTAGGTATTCTAGAAGTGCTGTAAGACCCAGAGCTTTTGAAAAAGGGCTATCATGAGCAAATTTCAAATTCAATATTTTTGTAGCTTTAATTTCAGAGACTCTTTATTAAAGAAAATTAAAGCAAGTTTTGATTTATTGAATTTGAAATAAGTTATAGTTATTATCCAATTTTACAATTATTGGATTATTTTCTATATTCAAATTATAAAGTTGGTAGTTGTGAAATAATAAGGATTTCCTATATGATTTGGATTAGATAAGTAATATTTTAAATATTAATACTGCTATTTTGGAAATTGAAGAAATTAAGTATATTATTTCTAATTATTTGATTTGGTCCTTTTATTGAAAGTAATTTGTAAAATGGATGAGCAAATAGTATTTTTCTATATACAATTAGTGTTGGATTTAATTTGGGTTTCAATTACTATATTATCCCTATTTTTAAGTGAAAGTACTAAAATGCCCTTAACCCTAATTTTCAAAATAATGAAAACCCTAATTCCCAACCCAGCCGCCGCATCCTATCTGTTTCCCTTCCTTCTCTCAGTAACGCAACACACACAGCAGCAACAGCTGCAACACGATGCAGAGGAAAGAAATGGGTAGGAGGAAAACGGGAAAGAGGAGAGGGGAGATGGGAGGAACGGCGCCGGCGAGGAGCCGCTATTGCCGCAGCCGCATCGTCGCTGAGTCTCAAAGGGAGACCGTGTCTGGAGCTATCGTCGTCAAGTCACCACGAGCCGTCGATCGCACTCCAGTTCAGCCCGCCACCGCCGCACCGTCTGCGCCGTCGCCAGGGAGAGCGGAACCGAGGAGAAGGTTGGTCCGCGAGTGATGGTTGTCGCGGGCTTGGGGGCCGTCGCACCTTCATCGCCACCGCGCCCATGTCGCGTCGCTGCCGTCGCCCTCACTGCATCGCCGCCGTCGAGCTCGCAAGCGTAGAGGAAGCACAGCGCCGCCGGCTTTGTCGGACTTCCACCGTCGAACCTGTCCCTACCATCGCTACTGGCCATACGCACAGAGAGAGAGAGAATGTGCGAAAAAGGAGCTGCCGCGGGGTTGCCGTTGCCACCACGAGGCTCGGCTCGCCGCTGTGGAGGGTTGCCCCCTTTCCTCCACCGTCGCCGAAAATCCATCACCGGAGCTGCTGGGCTTTCCGTATGTTGCTGTGGTGTCGCCGGAGCTTCAGGCCACTGTGCCGGCCGCCGGAGACCGCAGCTGAAGCCTCTGGCTTCGTGGGTTCTGATTGTTGTAAGTTGCTCGGCTGTACGCCATTGTCGGAACCGAGCCAGATTTGTCGGTAACTGCTCTCTCCTTTCTTGAATCTGTTCCATTTCTATGTTTGCTCCGCTATTCTGATTTTGTTGGTAACCCTGCTGCCTTACCAAACAGAATGGTGTTACTGCAGCTAGGACGGTGCACAGGTCCCTGATTCTATTATGTGTTACTCCATCGTTTTGTTTCCAATAGCTGTAGTAGGTATTCTAATCTTGATATCATTACCGCTATTACTTTTGCTGTGGATTAGTGAGAATTCTGTGATATTGACGTGCTAGGGTCGAGTTTTGGTAATCGCATGGTTGGAATAAGAGCTGTTTTATTATGAGCCGGAATGGCTATGTATGATTATGAATATTGACTGGTTCTGGATTGAACCGTGAGCCAGAATGGCTGTGTGTGATTATCAATATTGGCTGGTTCTGGACTGAACCGTAAGCCGGATGGATGAGATGGATGTTGATCCATGGATGAGAATGAATGCATGTATATGCTGAATTATTGATAATTGTGATTTTTGCACTCCCACTATTGGAGATTATGTATATATATGGATGTACTCTTTATGAGTTTTTGTACGTTGTATGGTATTTATGGATGTATGATATCGGATGAAAGTACTTTTGGATCGGTATGGCGGTTTAAAGTTTTTAAACAGGCTCATATTTTAGTATTAAATAATGTAAAAGTCGTCGTAATGTCCGAGCTATCAAAGGCGCGCAGCCGGAAGCGTGAGCTTTGGTAGTTAGGGTGTTACATTATGGTATCAGAGCAGTCCTTCCTGTAGAGCCTGAGGAATGGACCGACTATGCTTCAGTTGCATACTCTGAGTATTTGTCATGTAATAGGTCTTGTCGAATGACGAGAATTAGAGCTTCATGCACATGACGATCTATTGATTAATGCCGTTAGTCTTGCATTGCATAATTCTTGGTATTAAGTTTGGCCAGCTTAATACTAGTGAATTATGTATATAAAAGCACTGATGGGTTATCATAGATGATATACGAGTTTTGGGTAAAGCGAATTGCGGGTTTTGGAAAAGTTGGAAACTATTTCTCGAGGCTATTCAGTTGTGTGTCTTGAATTTTGTTCGAGTCGACCTGTTCTTTATATCCTAACTTGAAGTTCTTGTTTGCTAATCCTTTTGAGAAGAAGTTTGATTTTTCCACTCTATTCCTCTATTCATATGCATTCTTGAATGATCTTAAGTGCATATGCTTGTTTAGAATCCTTGATGCATCTGTTTTCCTCTGTTTGAGTTCTTCTTGATTCAAGCATTCTTTGATATAGTCTTGAACTTGTCTTAATGTGCTGTGACTTTTAACTCTGGGTTCCGAGTTTATTCTTAGAGAACTTGTTGATTCAGTTTTCCTCTTATTTGACAGTGATTACAACTAATTTTGGGATTTTTATAAAAAAATTGCTGTTGACTAGATATACACTTATCTATATGTGGAACTTTGAAGATCTCTTATATAGTTTAACAATTATTTACTCCTAATACCTCGACTGTACTTTTACTGGTTTATAGAACTGCGCCTACTTAAAATACAAGTTGACTTTCTAGTAACTTTACTATAGTTCCAATGGACATCTTCATTTGATTATGTATTTGGATATTTTTCAAAATTTTGGAAAGGAAAGATTTTTCACTTTTATCCCGGTTGAGTTTCATTTGATAAGCTTTACCTAACTTATTTTGTATTAAGTTTGATTTAGCATGCTATATGATTTGTGCCATGGTTGTTCTTTTGAAAGTGTTGAACTCATAGCTTTCTTCCTATGAACAGGCTAAATTCTTTATTTAACCTTTCATCCCTATGAATGTCACACTTTACTTTATTTTTGAGTAATCTTTTACATTTTGTGAACATTACCATTGATCTTGGTTTGTCCTCTCTTGTGAATCTCATCCTTATGAGGGTCAGTTTAATTCGTTTCAAGTTAGTGCATTGTTTATTCTCCCATTATCTCTACAAGAGTTTTTAGTCAAAGATTTATCATTGAGAAATCACAAATGATTGAGTTGTCTTTTTCTATGACTTTTGTATTCTTTTGGATCAATTTAAAACTTGTTTGATGTTTCATGTCTAGTGGATCTTGTTTGAACTACTTTAAATTAAGATCCTTTCTTGCAAGGATTGACTCCTTTTTAGTACATCTTAAACTTCTTGAATGTTCTTCCGAGATGGTGATTTCAAGAACGCTTTTGGAGTCTTGTTTTGAACCTTTTAAAGAAGTTTCGAATTCTCTTTGACGAAATATTAAACGGAATTTATTTTCTGTTGTTTGATTGAGATTAAAACCATTGTCCAATTTTGGCGAAATTAATTTAAAGTTGGCATGCGCCCTTTTAAATGAAGTTTTGGAAAGCTTCCTTGTTTAGTGGAAACTGGTTTGTTTGTAACACACCACATATTTCCTTACCAGATTGTGTGCAAATTTTTACCTTGGAGTTTCTTTTCTAAAAGGAGTTTAATTTTCCCTTTCATCCTTGCTACGAATGTTATACACGCTTGTTTGAATGTGAACTTTGGAAATTTTTGAACAAGCATTTGATTTCTTCCGAGTTTTATGAATTACTTTTGGTTAAGTTATGCACCTAACTATTTTTCTAAAATATTTGAGGAAATATTTTAGCTCTTAGTCAAATTTGTGTGCATTTTGTTTTTTAAAACTCTACATGATCTACTTCAACATGAAATTGTATTGAAGTAAAGCCACGTTTATGCTTTTGCTACTCTCTTGAAGAATGTTTGTTGCTCAACTTTTCTTCTAGACTGCAAAGTGGTTTTTTCGCAAGTTTTCGACTCTTTCATGAACAATGTATTCGAAATTATTTTTAATCATGCTCTCGAGTTCTGTAAGCTTTGTCTTGGGTTTGAAATATTCTCTTCTGTAAACCTCATGTTTCCTCGACTTAGCTTGAGTTTGTTTCAAACTGATGCGCTGGTTTTCTTCTTATTGATCCTATTGAACTTCTTTGATCTAAGGGTTATCTTTGAAGTTGTCAACTGAATTGTGTCTAGCAAAATTCATTGCTTGAACATCCTTGTTTATCTGGAATTGGATACATTCTCTCAAATCTATGAGTACTACCCTTGACATTTGGCTCTCCTTTCTAAATCTTGTATCCTTCTGAGTAGACTCGAGAATTGTTTGATGTCACGTGCGATTTGTAGACGTAGTAACACAATGCATTAGTTCTTTGAGACGTGATATGCGTATACGGAAGTTGAAGCGGTAGGTGTGCAATGTTATGAGTTTTGGGTGTTTCGTTCCTTGCGAACGGGCTTGCAGTTGTTAGGCTTATGGTCGGATATGAGGATGGCAAAGTGCAAAGTGCTTAATGGGGTTGGAAAGTTGAAGCCTTGAGGTTGTTATGAGATTAGTGCGCGGATGTTAAGCACGTCGTTTTAACTCCATCCTGTTTTATATGCCTTTCTTTTCTACCACATGTTGAACCATGTCACTTTTTACATTGAGCTTGTCTTGTAATGTTTGCTTTGCAATCATACTTCTACCTTTGCATCCTTATGCATATGACTATTAAAGTATTTGAAGACCGTATATATGTTTATATTTTGAGATATTTTCACTTTCTTAAATGTGTTCAAGGGTAAACTGTTATGAAATTTCTTTCGTTTTGTATCAATTTTCGAGGACGAAAATTTTTATAAGGTGGGTAGAATGTAAGACCCAGAGCTTTTGAAAAAGGGCTATCATGAGCAAATTTCAAATTCAGTATTTTTGTAGCTTTAATTTCAGAGACTCTTTATTAAAGAAAATTAAAGCAAGTTTTGATTTATTGAATTTGAAATAAGTTATAGTTATTATCCAATTTTACAATTATTGGATTATTTTCTATATTCAAATTATAAAGTTGGTAGTTGTGAAATAATAAGGATTTCCTATATGATTTGGATTAGATAAGTAATATTTTAAATATTAATACTGCTATTTTGGAAATTGAAGAAATTAAGTATATTATTTCTAATTATTTGATTTGGTCCTTTTATTGAAAGTAATTTGTAAAATGGATGAGCAAATAGTATTTTTCTATATACAATTAGTATTGGATTTAATTTGGGTTTCAATTACTATATTATCCCTATTTTTAAGTGAAATTACTAAAATGCCCTTAACCCTAATTTTTAAAATAATGAAAACCCTAATTCCCAACCCAGCCGCCGCATCCTATCTGTTTCCCTTCCTTCTCTCAGTAACGCAACACACACAGCAGCAACAGCTGCAACACGATGCATAGGAAAGAAATGGGTAGGAGGAAAACGGGAAAGAGGAGAGGGGAGAGGGGAGGAACGGCGCCGGCGAGGAGCCGCTATCGCCGCAGCCGCATCGTCGCTGAGTCTCGAAGGGAGACCGTGTCTGGAGCTGTCGTCGTCAAGTCACCACGAGCCGTCGATCGCACTCCAGTTCAGCCCGCCACCACCGCACCGTCTGCGCCGTCGCCAGGGAGAGCGGAACCGAGGAGAAGGTTGGTCCGCGAGTGATGGTTGTCGCGGGCTTGGGGGCCGTCGCACCTTCATCGCCACCGCGCCCATGCCGCGTCGCTGCCGTCGCCCTCACTGCATCGCCGCCGTCGAGCTCGCAAGCGTGGAGGAAGCACAGCGCCGCCGGCTTTGTCGGACTTCCACCGTCGAACCTGTCCCTACCACCGCTACTGGCCATACGCACAGAGAGAGAGAGAATCTGCGAAAAAGGAGCTGCCGCGGGGTTTCCGTTGCCACCACGAGGCTCGGCTTGCCGCTGTGGAGGGTTGCCCCCTTTCCTCCACCGTCGCCGAAAATCCATCACCGGAGCTGCTGGGCTTTCCGTATGTTGCTGTGGTGTCGCCGGAGCTTCAGGCCACTGTGCCGGCCGCCGGAGACCACAGCTGAAGCCTCTGGCTTCGTGGGTTCTTATTGTTGTAAGTTGCTCGGCTGTACGCCATTGTCGGAACCGAGCCAGATTTGCCGGTAACTGCTCTCTCCTTTCTTGAATCTGTTCCATTTCTATGTTTGCTCCGCTATTCTGATTTTGTTGGTAACCCTGCTGCCTTACCAAACAAAATGGTGTTACTGCAGCTAGGACGGTGCACAGGTCCCTGATTCTATTATGTGTTACTCCATCGTTTTGTTTCCAATAGCTGTAGTAGGTATTCTAATCTTGATATCATTACCGCTCGTTTGTAGTATTACTTATATATATGTATGTATATATATGGATGTACTCTTTATGAGTTTTTGTACGTTGTATGGTATTTATGGATGTATGATATCGGATGAAAGTACTTTTGGATCGGTATTGCGGTTTAAAGTTTTTAAACAGGCTCATATTTTAGTATTAAATAATGTAAAAGTCGTCGTAATGTCCGAGCTATCAAAGGTGCGCAGCCGGAAGCGTGAGCTTTGGTAGTTAGGGTGTTACAAGTGCAGTGTGGCAAGATATCATTGGAGATGGTAGACAAGTCCCTGAAAAGGCATATGGCATGGTGGAAGATGTCCTAGTGAAGGTTGAAGACCTTTACATCCCTGCTGATTTTGTAATCCTAGACAATGGGGAGGACAGAGGAATCCATCATCCTAGGAAGGCCTTTTCTAGCCACTCCTAATGCCATTATTGATGTGGAAAGAGGAGAGCTATTCTTGAGACTACATGAGGATTGTATCTTGTTCAAGATACCCAACCCCCAATCTCCTTTTGACATAGGTGGTACCATTATGCAGCACATTGTGTTTCAGCCTTCTCTCTCAGTGCAAAGCTTTACAGAGTCCCTAGACACCAACTCTAAGTTTGGTGTTGGGCACCATCATCAAGCACTGGAAAGGAAGATAATAAGAAGAAGGTACCTAAAGGCTGAAAGGACAAGAAGATTCCCAGTGAAAGCCTCTCACCTGACATGAGAGTTGTCTTCACTAAGAGTCCAATCGTTCTACACACAGTGAGTAGGATCCTATCTCTAGATCATGTGGAGCTCATACATGAGAGTACAAGAAGAAAGTTCACTATAAGGGATGAAGATTTGAGCCCCTACCTACCTCTGTAATGGAGTTGTCCGTCAAGTTAATGATGGTAAAGAAGCTCTTGTTGGGAGGCAACCCAACTATTAGCATAGAAATTTCTATTCCTTTCTATTTACTTTAGCTTGAATTTTAATTTTAGTTTTAGTTTCTCCCTTTCTTTTTGATGTTTGTGATCATGTGCAGCACTTAGAACAGTGATAGAAATACTCATAACTGGAAAAAGAACACCCTGGGAATATCCTCTTGCTAGCATTGAATGCCAGACAAGGAGAAAGATCGGGGTTTAACGCCTACGAAGGAGCTAAGAAGACCCACTCCCTGATCCCCTTTGGGCGTTCAATGCTCATTGAGGAGGAATTGCTGGCGTTGAATGCCAGACAGGGGGCAGTCTAGGCGTTCAACGCTCATTGAGGAGGAATTGCTGGTGTTGAACGCCAGACAGGGGGCAGTCTGGGCGTTCAACGCCCTAAAGGGAGCATAATCTGGCGTTGAACACCAGCCAGAGAACAATGCTAGACGTTCAACACCCTAAAGGGAGCAGCCAGGCTTGCATCTTAACCCCCCTATGAGTGTTCAACGCCCATTCCTTGCATTGAACGCTAGGTAGGGGGCAGGGAATTCGAAGTTCAAGGCTTCTCAGCCAGTGGGTCCCACAGAATCTCCACATACCCCACCTTTCTTCTCTCTCCTACCTTTTCTAAACCTTGAAACCCACATCCTACTTTTCCTCTTCCCTATACACACTCTTCCCCAAACCCATCATAAATTCCATCACTTTAATTCCCCACCAACCCCACCAACTTAAAATTCAAATCTTTCCCACCCATTCTTCCCTCCTACATAGCTGAACCCAACCCCATCCCTACCCTATAAATACCCCCTCATACCTCTCTTCATACTCACACCTTCTACATACTCTCGCCCTCTTACCCTACACGCTTTCCACACCCATCTTCTTCCTCATCCCCCACTTGGCCGAAGCCTTCTTCCTCTTCTCCTTCCTTCCTTCTTCTTCTACACTATTTCTCTTTTATTCTTTTTGCTCGGGAACGAGCAAAATTCTTAAGTTTGGTATTGCGAAAGCTTTTCTTTTTTACTTCTACCATTCTTACGTATGGCACCAAAGACCAATGAAGCCTCAAAAAAGAGAAAGGGAAAGGCTCCCGCTTCCTCTTCTAAACCATGGGAATCATGAAAATTCCTCACCAGATCCCACCAAGATCACTTCTATACTATGGTGAGGCACAAAAGGGTGATTCTTGAGGTCCCCTCTAGGCTCAAAGAGGATGAGTATCCAAAAATCCTTGAAGAAATTTGGAGAAGAGACTAGGAAATTCTGGCCCATCCTATCTCAGCTGTTGGCACACTAATGGTGCAAGAATTCTATGCCAATGCTTGGGTCAGAAAGGGGCATGACACCAGCGTAAACCCACAACCCAAGAACTTCCGTACCATAGTTCGAGAGCAACTCTTAGACTTCAGCCAGGAAAGTGTGAGGTTGGCATTGCAATTGCCTCAATTGCAAGGTGACCCACGCTCTTACGTAAAAAGGGTCAACTCTGATCAGAGGTTGGAGCAAGTGCTCACAAACATCTATGTGGAAGGAGCCCAATAGAGGCTAGATGCACACGGTAAGTCGTACCAACTGAGTAGGCTTGACCTCAAGCCAGTGGCTAGAGGATGGCTAGACCTTGTGCAATGCTCTATCATCCCTACTAGTAACTGGTCTAAAGTCACTATTGACCAAGAAATAATGGTGCATTGCATCATGTTCAGAAATGAAGTAGAGGTGCACGAGGTAATCTCTCAAGAAATATACAAGGTAGCCACAAAAGCCTTTACCAAGGTAAGGCTAGCCTTCCCACACCTCATCTATCGCATGTGCAATTTGGTTGGGATCAACATTGCAGGTGACGCCCTCATTGAGAATGATAAGCCCATCACAAAGATGAGAATGGAGAATGTCAGAGAGCCAGCACAATGACCCCAACAAGAGCCTGTGCAGCCACCTCCACCAAAAATTTCTGACATGCCTCAAGGGATATATTTTCCTCTCCGTGACTATTGGGATCAACTAAATACCTCAATAGGGGAGCTGAGCACGCCACCATCCTCCATGAGATAAAAGAAGATTAGAGACGGATGATGGAGGAACAGGTGAGGCAAGGGCATGACATAGAGGAGATCAAACGCTCTATTGGATTCTCCAGAGGGAGCAGCAGCCGACATCAGTAAGGTTGTTGAGTCCCATTATCCCTCTATCTATTTCATTTTTGTTTTTACTGTACTTTTGTTTGTTGTCTATTTTCTTTTCTAAGTTCATGATCACGTTTAGTATTTTATTTTCTTGTTTTATTTTGGTTATAAGATATCCTCTGTATCCTCACCATGCTTAAAAGAAAAAAATTATTTGAAATAGTGAGATACATAAGTTTCAAGTATATCATGAGTTATTCCAATTATGTTGATGTGGTGGCCTTGCATTTACTTTCTGAATGTATGAATTAACAGTGCATGATTAATTTGGAATTGAGAATGTTGGCTCTTGAAAGAACAAAGAATTTAGAGAAGTATTATTGATTCTCTGAAAAATTAAAATTATTAATTCTTGAAGCAAGAAAAAGCAGCAAAAAAAAGAGAAAAATAAAAAGAGCATGGATCCAAGGCTTTGAGCATCAATGTTTAGGAAGGCAAAAAATTAGCCTAAAAAGCTCAAATGAGTTGCTTTCCCCAACTAAATGCTTGTGGTGTGAAGGGGTCAGGTAAAAAGTTTGAGACTGAGCAGTTAAAGTCGTGATCCTAAAGCTAAAGAGTACGCTTAAAAACTCTTGGAACCACTGTCTGGGAATTTAAGCAAAGCTAAATTCGAATCCAAAGGGTTCCCTCAGTTAAGTGCCTGTGGCATTTATGTATCCGGTGGCAATACGGGAAACAGAACGCTTAAAGTCACGGCTAGGCTCAAAAGGTGCAAGGCACCAAAAGAAGCTGTATTCAATAATCAAAAAGAGCTAAACTAAGAGAATCAATAATACCATCCAGATTCTAGTTCCAAGGGATGTCAATACCTCTGAACTCCAAAGGAAAGTGAGATGCCAAAACTGTTCAGAAGTAAAGAGCTATTAGCCCCACTCAATTAGTTGGAACCGAGTTCCATTGAAAACTCTAAGACTTATTGTACCTCTCTCTTGTTTTTTTGTCCTATTTGTTTTTGGTTGCTCGATGATAAGCAACAGTTTAAGTGTGGTGTTCTGATGAGCGGATATTTTATACGCTTTTTTATACTATTTTCTTAGTGTTCTTAGTATATTTTGTTAAGTTTTATTATGTTTTAGTAGGTTTTAATGCAAAATTCACTTTTTGGATGCTACTTTGAGCTTTTGTTATTTTTCTATGATTTTAAGTAAATTTTGGGTGAATTTGGTAAGTTTTGGCAAAGTCTGATTCAAAGGCAAGGAAAGCATAGCAGATGCTGTCAGATTTTGACCTCCATGCATTCAAATGAGCATTTCGGGAGCTATAGAAGTTCATATCATACGTTCTCAACGGCATTGGAAAGCTAACTGTAAGAGCTTTCTAGAAATATATAATGCTCTATACATTTATTTGGATTGGACAGTCCAAAATGGGCTTTGAATGCCCAAACTACCCTCTAGTGGTCGTTCAACGCCCCAAGAGGACCAAGACCAGCGTTGAATGCCCAAACCTGGCGTTTAACGCCACCAAGGAGCACAAGGCAGCATGGATACACCCCCTAATGGGCGTTCAACACCCATTCTTCAAGTTGGACACTAAGCTCAGCCCAAGACACTCACCAAGTGGGCCCAGAAGTGGATTTCTGCACCTTTCTGCTTAGCTTATTTCACTTTTGTAATTTTTAATTATTAGATTAGTATATATAAGGGGGAGATCTTCTCGACCACATTAGAACTGTACACATTATTCTCTGTACAGTATGAGCAACTAAACCTCCTAGGTTAAGGTTAGGAGCTCTGTTGATTTCTATGGATTAATACAATTACTTTTTTACTTCAATCTATATTTGATTATATTCTATGATGTATTGTCGTTCTTCATCCCTATGAATCTCGATTCTATATGATTTCTTTACGAGTCCTGACTCAGATAGTATTGAGCTACAGCTTGAGAATGTATCACGGGTTCCAACAAGTTATCTGGGCTAATTGGGGTATGTAACATAAAACCTCGTTAGTTAGGGGTAATTGAGGTTCATGTGGCTCTAAGGGCTAGAATCATAGAGCGTCAGTCTCTGATCCGGAAGATCCGACCATATTTGTGGCATTTTGAGTAGGGTCATCAAGAGATTGAATTGTGCGCGCTTCACCCTCTCCCAGATTGTTCTAGCCTGTTCGGGTGTTTGGTTTGGATCTGAGAAGATTAATGACCACGACCAATGGCTTAATCACTTACAGCCTTGCCATTGAAGGAATCATTCATCATTGGAGTAGTTAGTATGACGTGTTAATCAAGAATAAGAAGCATCTCTGAAGCGTTAACTGATTTCTCATCACTGTCTCTACATTAATTCTTTATCGCTCTCGTTATTTCTTGTTTATACGCCTTCAACAAATAATAACTATCTTTCTATTCGCCTGACTAAGATCTATAGGATAACCACAGCTTGCTCAATCCGACAATCCCCGTGGGATTCGACCCTCACTCACCTGAGGTATTACTTGGACGACCGGTGCACTTGCCGGTTCAGTTGTGTGAGTCACAAATTCGCACATCACTAAAGCACAAAAATATATTTATAGATATTTTACTTTTTTAACTACAAAATGTATTATTTTTTGCCATATTTGTTGTGAAATGATAATTTAATATTTTTATACTTTTAAAATATTATTTATTTATTTTTCTAGCATTCTTTATCATTCAATGATCATATTAATATAATTTAATTCAATAAAATTATTTATCATCATTTGATTGAATAAAAATTCTATTTTATCTGAAAATTTTAGGATTTCTCAACCTCAAGATCATCCATGTTAAATCATTAAAAAATATAATTGAGAATGCGGAAGCGTCCCTTCATTCGAGAGCATGATTGAAATTAGAGAGCTTGACTCTTGTGGTTCTTTGATTTTCGTCAACTAAAATCTTCTATATTCCTGATAGGGCTGAATCACAACTTCAATGTGGGAAAATAGCTACGGAGATGAGTTTGATGTGTTGGAGACTAAAATCCTGAAGTCATTATTTAGGTGAAAATTCAGATGCATTCGACTTCACGTGAAGTTGATAGCTGAGAGCCGTTAGATGAAAATTTAGTCAAATCAGTCAAATCATCTAACGATTCTCAATTATCAACTTCACGTGAAGTCGACTGCACCTGAGTTTCCACCCATTATTTATATTTGAGTGTGACACTCATTAAACCCTAAAACTCAAATAAAATAGTATCTGTGGTTTTAATCTCATTTATCCAAATCAAAAGTAATAATGACTTATTTAATTCAACATTTATGACAATAAATAAGATCACCGTTATATAAGTCATTTAATGTGAAATTATTTAATTTGTGATTATAATCAATATATGTATTACTCATAAATATATTAAGAAATAATAATTTTCTAATAATCTTCCACTTGGACTATACATATATATTTTTCTGAGATAATCACATCTTATAAATTTTATGCGCACATCTGAATGTTATTTTCCTGATTACTTTAATAATCTAGGCTGTCTCATATATTAGTTATGAAATTACCGCAACTTTTATCACATTAGTGTCGCAACGAAACCACGATGAATGCCATACTAAAATATTCAACCACATAGATCAAATTTAGATGAGAAAATTCAGAAATTACATGCAAAAATGATCTTATACATGCCTATTTTCAACTGGTCCAACGTGAATAAAAATTTATTTTATTCAATGACAGACTCAGATAAAACTACAACGGTAACGCTCGGGCTTATAGCGACGTCGACTAAGTAATGAGTCTGTGGAAGAAGAAGAGAAGAACTTAATAGACTCACAGTCAGAGAGAGAGAGAAGGGGAGAAATTTACCTAGAGAAAAGGGACTCGGCATGAGAAAGGTGGCGACGGGCTCAACAACAACGATAACAGGATAAGCAGCGATGGTGACATGAGCTGTGAAGGAAGATGGGAGCTGTGAAGGGGTAGGTGGCGATGGGCTCAGCAGCAACTAAGACGGGAGCTATGAAGTTTTTTGTGAAGAGGAAGATTTTGGGTGAAAATGACTGGGTTTCTCTTGCATGGATATAAAGTATGGATTGAAGCTGTGAATTACTGAATCTGTGATGTGAGGCAAATCCTAATCCTGAACCCGACCATGCGCTGTCCTAAGCAAAATCTGCCTCGACTCGGGTCAAGTCATTACCTTTCCCAATCGGATATGGACGGGTCGGTTACTCGCGTATTCGGGTACTTCTGTCAAGTCTAACCACGTATTGATACTTCATTTATTAAGAGTTTACCGCTAGCCAATAGATTGCTACACACAAGGCGAGATTCTAACTTCTAATAGTTGTTTAAGCGGACGAGTGAAATGATCACTCAACAAATTCAAATTGATTAAGACAAATACTAATTATTTTTAATATTTTAA
>NC_029785.2:103187937-103195025 GCF_000816755.2 Arachis ipaensis | reverse complement strand
TATACGATTAAATTTTTGAAAAAAATATTATAACATAGTTTCAGAATTCAATGTCAATCTAGAGTTGGATCTAACGTTATATCTGTATTGGAGTTTGATGAGACAAAGAATAATTGAGAACTCTCTGATTTTCCCTTGAATCTAGCTAGGCGTGAAGCAATGGAAGAGTTGAATTAATAAGCAAAGCAATGATGAAAGTGTTTGCGTTTGTAACTTTAATTAATTTGCATCTCTGATAGGATGAGATAATGCTTATTATTGTAGTGACTGATTGCTTTGGTGATCTTCACATTCCATACTCTTTCTTTTTTATGATACACACAACTTTAATGCTTTCCTCTTTAGTAATCCATATAACTTGTACTTCCTTTGTTCTCCATCAGTAATGTGTAGGGCTGGCAATTCATATCTTACTCGCGGATATCCAATCTGGTCTAATTCGTTCGGGTAGGGTAGGCTACCCAAACTGTTGCGAGTAGAATAGGGTACGGTCCGGGTATGCCTGCAGATAGGACAGGGTACGGGTTTAAGGTGTACCCTATCCTACCCCATCCGCACCTCATATATAACACATATTTTATAAAAATTAAGTATATAGTGAAGAAAATGAAAGTTGAACTCATAACCTCCCTTATGTAATGACTTACAATAAATGAACAACCACCAAACTAGTTAGTTAATTTAATAATTTATAGCATTAGTATTTTATTTTTTATATTATTAATATGTATAAAATTTGAAATGATTGAATTTTGTAATACCCGGTCTAACCGAAATTAATTAAATAATAAGTTAAATAAGAGCGAATATGGTTGGAAGATTTGGCAATTGGAATTTGATAATTCAAATATGATATTTGGATTCAGTGAATTTTTTCGAGTCGGAAAACATAGTTTTCTGCGTAAAAGCGCGCAGTGAAATTTTGACCGACAGTACCGGCTGAGATCTGTCTGGTACTACAGCTGAGGAAATTGATTATGGGTAAATAAGATTAATAAATGAGGAACTATAATTAGGGAAGGTAGAAATATTTAAAGTGCAATTTAGAGCGCTAATCTTAAAGGTTTTGGCCCAAAATTGGGTCAATGGGCAAAAATAAGTGAACCGGGCCTAAGTGGGCCCAAGACCCAACATATATAAACATTAGTTATGAGCATTTCAGCTCATTTTGTCCTAAAGAAGGGGTGTTGGGCGCTGAAATTGGGGACGGGACATAACCTGGACTACGGATCTCTGTTTTCTGCCAAATCTGTTTAGAAATGAAATTGGATCCGGGATGTCCATGTCGTTCGAAGGACGGGTGAAAAACAATTTAAAATGAGAGAGTTATGTCCGTCGGAAGATTGGGGGTTGAATCTGTAAATTCTGCAGCTTTTAACTTAGAAAATTTTTAGCAGAACGACCCTAGGCGCGTAGGCGCACCTGGCGCGTGCGCGCCGTTCTTCCAGAAAGCACCATCCACGCGTGCGCGTGGTGTGCGCGGGCGCGTCGATGCGCTGTACCAAATGCCCATCTATTTTCCAGAGAGTTGTGCCAGGGTCGTGCCAGTTTTGTGCCTGAGCGCAAGAGCACCCACGCGTACGCGTGGCTGACGCTTGCGCGCCGTTTGGATATTTTTCAACCCGCGCGTTCGCGCGTATAAACCGCACCAGTGATTCATAACCGTCTTATGCCTCTTTTCAAAAACAACGGTTTACAATAGAAGTAAAGTCGGAAATCTTTTCAGAAAGAGGAACCATTCAATTCTCAAAAACTCAAAAGCCTTTCAAAACGGTTTATCTATACTGAAACAAAATAGGCTTTCATATTTTATTCTAAATCAGAAATATAAAACCGAAATCAACCATCGGTTCATCTCATTCCAACCACGGCCCTAGGCCCAAACAATCCAACAATCAACCAATCACCACAGTCCAACAGAATCCCAGTAGCAAACACAAATAGGAAGTTCAAGCACAAACAAACAGTTATTACAAGTAGAACAGTTAGCAATTAATCACATAGGCAAACCAAGTATAATATGCACACCCAACCAATGTCACACAAATGCATATGATGCATGCCTGTCCCTAGTGGCTGATGATATCATCTGTCGGTTACCAAGCCAACCCGACGTATCCGGTAGCTAACCCGGACACAGTCTCTCTGTTGCGCTTTATTATCATTAGAGGGTATCTGCGCCCTGTCGCCATTAGAGGGTATCTGCGCCCTGTCGCCATTAGAGGGTATCTGCGCCCTGTCGCCATTAGAGGTCGGTGCCCTGTCACCCTTACAACCAGAGAGAAAACACAAGCATACTCGCATACAACATTCATCTCAGCTATCCGGCTTAAGTTCACAATTCATTCAATTGCATACATGCATTTATACTCAACCATGGATCACCATCCATCTCAGCCATCCGGCTCACGGTTCAATTCAGAACCAGCCAATTTATCAATAAATACAGCCCTTCGTGACAAGACCCTTACCGGCAGTGGCTTTTTCGGTGATGGCAGCGAGGTTTTCCGACGGCATGAGCTTACCGGCACACCCCATGAACGGCGACAAGGCTCCCGACAGCTGCTGGGCGCAGCGGCAGGGACAGCTCCGCGGTAGTTCTTCTCCGGCGTGGCTCTCCTCCTCTGACTCTCTTCCTTTCTCCAGCAATGGTGGGTCTTCAGTGACGACACCAGCCACAACAGGGACGGCGACGGTGAGACCCCAACAGCGAGGAGATTCACGGCGGCAGAGCAACCCAGACTGGCGACGGCGCGACTGGAGACGCTGGCAACGCGAAAAGGGTTCCGACGCGGTGGGTCGCGCTCCTCGCGTCACTGGCCGCGTCCTCCTCCCTCAGAGTCGCGCGGTGTCTCTCTCCCCTCTGGGCTTCTTCCTTCGTGACGTTAATGGCGGCGACGCTCCTCCTCGCACGGTTCTGACAGCAGCTCATGGATGGACCAAACGACGGCGGCACATGGACGGTGGCGCGGCGGCGACGCGTGGGTCGATGGCAGGGCGTGGGTCCATCTCTCCCTGTTTCGCGACCTCTCCTTTTGTCGTTCAGATCTCATTTCCTTCTCCCTCAAATCTCTCTTTCTCTTTGTTTCTTTCTTTCTTGGAGAACAAAGGAAACTGTGTGTGTCGTTGTTGTTGCTGCTGCGCAGCAAAGGCAGTGAGGAAAGGGGTTGGGCTGCGCAGCGTGGAGGAAGGATGGAAGGGAATGGGTTTAGCAAAATTAGGGTTAGGGGCATTATAGTAATTTTACATAAAATTGGGGATAATATAGTAATTGAAACCCAAATTAAATTCAACACTATTTGTACATAGAAAATACTATTTGCTCATCAATTTCACAAATTATTTTCAATAAAATGCCCAAATCAAAATAATTAGAAATAATATAATTAATTTCTCTCTTTTTCAAAATAGCAGTAGTAATATTTAAAATATTACTTATCTAATCCAAATTTTATAAAATCCTTATTATTTCATAACTATCAACCTTATACGTTAAATATAGAAAATAATCCAATAATTATAAAATTGGATAATAATCATAACTTATCTCAAATCCAATAAATCAAAACTTGCCTTAATTATCTTTAATAAAATAATCTCTGAATTTAAGGCTATAAATAATTGTAGGATTTGAGACTTGATCATAATAAGACTTTTCAAAGATTCTGGGTCTTACATTCTACCCACCTTATAAAAATTTTCGCCCTCGAAAATTGATACAAAATGAAAGAAATTCCATAACAGTTCACCCTTGAACACATTTAAGGAAGAAGTAAAAATATCTCAAAATATAATCATATATATACGATTTTCAAATACTTTGATCGTCATATGCACAATGGTGCAAAGATAGGAGTGTGATTGCAAAGCAAACATTACAAGGTAGGCTCGATGCAAAAGATAACATGGATCAATCATGTGATAGTAGGGCAAAGCATCAAAGGCTATAAAACAGGATGGGGTTAAAACAACGTGCTTAACATCCACACACTAATCTCATATCAACCTCAAGGCTTCAACTTTCTAACCTCATCAGGCACTTTTCAACCTCATAGCCAATCATAAGCCTAACACCCGCAAGCTCGTTTGCAAGGGACAAAACACACACAACTCATCATAACATTACACACCTACCGCTTCACCTTTCATATACACATATCACGTCTTAAAGAACTAACGTATCGCGTTACGTATACGTCTACAAGTCGCACGTGATATCAAAACAATTCTCGAGTCTACTCAGAAGGATACAAGATTTAAAGAGGAGAGTCAAATGTCAAGGATAATACTCAAAGAGTTGAGAGAATGTATCCAGTTCCAGAATAACAAGGATGTTCGAGCAATGAAGTTTGCTAGACACAATTCAATTGATAACTTCAAAGATAACCCTTAGATCAAAGAAGCTCAATAGGATCAATAAGAAGAAAACCAGTGCATCAATTTGAAACAAACTCAAGCTGAGTCGAGAAAGCATGAGGTTTACAGAAGAGAATATTTCAAACCCAAGACAAAACTCACAGAACTTAAGAGCATGATTAAAAAATACTTCCAAATACATTGTTCATAAAAGAATTGAAAACTTGCGGAAAAAAAACCACTTCGCAGTCTGAAATAGAAGGTTAAGTAACAATATCCTTCAAGAGAGTAACAAAAGCATAACCGTGTCTTTGCTTTAATGCAAATTCACGTTGAAGTAGACTTTGTAGAGTTCTAAAACAAAATGCACACAAGTTTGACTAATAGCTAAAATATTTCCTCAAACATTTTAGAAAGATAGTTAGGTGCACAACCTAACCAAAAGCAATCATAAAACTCGGAAGAGAATCAAATGCTTGTTCAAAAATTCCCAAAGTTCATATTCAAACAAGCGTGTATAACATTCATAGCAAGGGTGAAAGAGGAAGTCAAACTCTTTTTAGAAAAGAAATTCCGAGATAAAAATTTGCTTACAATTTGGTAAAGGAAATAAGTGGTGCATTAGAACAAACCAGTTTCCACTAAACAAGGAAGCTTTCCAAAACCTCATTTAAAATGGCGCATGCCAACTTTAAATTAATTTCGTCAAAATTGGACAATGGTTTCAATCTCAATCAAACAACAGAAATAAATTCCATCTAGTATTCTTCCAAAGAGAATTCAAAATTCCTTTGAAAGTTCAAAACAAGACTCCAAAAGTGTTTCTTGAAATCACCATCTCAGAAGAACATTCAAGAAGTTTAAGATGTACTAAAAATGAGTCAAGCCTTGCAAGAAAGGATCTTAAACCAAAGTAGTCCAAACAAGATTTACTAGGCATGAGTCATCAAACAAGCTTTCAATTGATCCAAAAGAATACAAAAGTCATAGGAAAAGACAACTCAACCATTAGTAATTTCTCAAGGATAAATCTTTGACTAAAAACTCTTGCAGAGATAATGAGAGAATAAACGATGTACTAATTTGAAACGAATCAAACTTACTCATATACGAATGAGATTCACAAAAAGGAAAAACCAAGATCAATGGCAATATTCACAAGATGCAGAAGATCAGTTAAAAAAACAAGGTCAAACATGACATTCATGGAGATGGAAGATTTTATAGAGAATTTAGTCCGTTCATAGGAAGAAAGCTATGAGTTCAAAATTTTCAAAAGAACAACAATGGCATAACTCAGGTGGTATGCTAAATCAAACTCAAATAAAAATGAATTAAGTAAAGTTTATCAAACAAAACTCAACCGGGACAAAAGCGAGAAATCCCCTTTTTTTTTCCAGAATTTCGGAAAATATCCAAATACACAATTAAATAAAGATGTCCATTGGAACTATAGTAAAATTACTAGAAAGTCAAATTTACTTTTAAGGTAAGTGCAATTGCGTAAACCAGTAAAAGTACAGGCAAGGTATTAGAAAGAAATAGTTGTTAAACTGCATAAATAATTTCAAAGTTTCAGATATAGAAAAGTATATATCTAATCAACAGCAATTTATAAAATCTCAAAATTGGCTGTGATCACTGTCCAGTAAGAGAAAAACTGAATTAACAATTTCTCAAAAAATGGAATCAGAACCCGGAGTTAAAAGTCACAGCACATTAAGACAAGTTCAAGGCTATATCAAAGAATACTTGAATCAAGAAGAACTCAAACAGAGGAAGATAGATGCAACAAGGATCTTAAACCAGCATATGCACTTAAGGTCAAACAAGAATGCATATGGATAGAGGAATAGAGTTGAAAAAGTCAAACTACTTTTCAGAAGCTAATTCTCGTCATTCGACAAGACCTAATACATGACAAACACTCAGAGTATGCAACTAAAGCATAGTCGGTCCATTCCTCAGGCTCTACAGGAAGGACTGCTCTGATACCATAATGTAACACCCTAACTACCAAAGCTCACACTTCCGGCTGCGCGACTCTGATAGTTCGGACATTACGACGACTTTATATTATTTAATACTAAAATATGAGCCTGTTTAAAACTTTAAATTGCAATACCGATCCAAAAATACTTTCATCCGATATCATACATCCATAAATACCATACAACTTACAAAACTCATAAAGAGTACATCCATATATATACATACATATATATAAGTAATATTACAACCATAATCCAATACAATTCCTATCCCTCTTACAGATTATATCAAGATAAAGGTGAGGGTACAATAAACCATAGCTAAAACAATACAGAGCATCACAACAATTAAATAAGCTCTTCGTAACTTCTGCGCCCATATCCTGAAAGGGGAAAAATGTAGGGGGGGGTGAGAACATCATCCTCGAAAGGGTTCTCAGTAGAGGGTTTTTGGGAATTACTGTAATAGGATACGTGAAGATAACCGCACCAGTGATTCATAACCGTCTTATGCCTCTTTTCAAAAACAACGGTTTACAATAGAAGTAAAGTCGGAAATCTTTTCTGAAAGAGGAACCATTCAATTCTCAAAAACTCAAAAGCCTTTCAAAACGGTTTATCTATACTGAAACAAAATAGGCTTTCATATTTTATTCCAAATCAGAAATATAAAACCGAAATCAACCATCGGTTCATCTCATTTCAACCACGGCCCTAGGCCCAAACAATCCAACAATCAAA
>NC_029785.2:103179503-103187907 GCF_000816755.2 Arachis ipaensis | reverse complement strand
GGAAAGCGCCCCTACCTCACAACATTGGAACCACAACCCAACTCGTTAACCAACTCCTTTTATCTCGACCCGAAATCACCGGCAATCAAAATCTCGGCTCTGCCCGCTCTCTCAAAACCAGAAACAGCCCCAAACGGCACAAGCAAACCGGATTCTAGCTCCTAAAACCATTAACATTACGATTACTTTATTACACAGAACAGAACACTAACGCAGAGCTCTCGAAACCGGAATACTTACTGAAACTAAGAAAGAACGGCTGAACCGAACAACAACGGCCTCTGAACCGGTTGGGCGGTAGCCCCAACAGCCACCTCAAGCGGCAGCGGCAACGAATTCCAATCACGACAACTGAAACCAACATGCAGTGACCATAATATTCTCGGAATTCAAAAGGACGGAGGCTAATGACAAGACCCTTACCGGCAGTGGCTTTTTCGGTGATGGCAGCGAGGTTTTCCGACGGCATGAGCTTACCGGCACACCCCATGAACGGCGACAAGGCTCCCGACAGCTGCTGGGCGCAGCGGCAGGGACAGCTCCGCGGTAGTTCTTCTCCGGCGTGGCTCTCCTCCTCTGACTCTCTTCCTTTCTCCAGCAATGGTGGGTCTTCAGTGACGACACCAGCCACAACAGGGACGGCGACGGTGAGACCCCAACAGCGAGGAGATTCACGGCGGCAGAGCAACCCAGACTGGCGACGGCGCGACTGGAGGCCACGGCGACGCTGGCAACGTGAAAAGGGTTCCGACGCGGTGGGTCGCGCTCCTCGCGTCACTGGCCGCGTCCTCCTCCCTCAGAGTCGCACGGTGTCTCTCTCCCCTCTGGGCTTCTTCCTTCGTGACGTTAATGGCGGCGACGCTCCTCCTCGCACGGTTCTGACAGCAGCTCATGGATGGACCAAACGACGGTGGCACATGGACGGTGGCGCGGCGGCGACGCGTGGGTCGATGGCAGGGCGCGGGTCCATCTCTCCCTGTTTCGCGACCTCTCCTTTTGTCGTTCAGATCTCCTTTCCTTCTCCCTCAAATCTCTCTTTCTCTTTGTTTCTTTCTTTCTTGGAGAACAAAGGAAACTGTGTGTGTCGTTGTTGTTGCTGCTGCGCAGCAAAGGCAGTGAGGAAAGGGGTTGGGCTGCGCAGCATGGAGGAAGGATGGAAGGGAATGGGTTTAGCAAAATTAGGATTAGGGGCATTATAGTAATTTCACATAAAATTGGGGATAATATAGTAATTGAAACCCAAATTAAATTCAACACTATTTGTACATAGAAAATACTATTTGCTCATCAATTTCACAAATTATTTTCAATAAAATGCCCAAATCAAAATAATTAGAAATAATATAATTAATTTCTCTCTTTTTCAAAATAGCAGTAGTAATATTTAAAATATTACTTATCTAATCCAAATCTTATAAAATCCTTATTATTTCATAACTATCAACCTTATACTTTAAATATAGAAAATAATCCAATAATTATAAAATTGGATAATAATCATAACTTATCTCAAATTCAATAAATCAAAACTTGCCTTAATTATCTTTAATAAAATAATCTCTGAATTTAAGGCTATAAATAATTGTAGGATTTGAGACTTGATCATAATAAGACTTTTCAAAGATTCTGGGTCTTACAATTTGAGCTCCCTGGGTAGACGCAGTGATGTGGTTTCACTAGTTCCAGGGAGGGCATGATATATTGATATAGAATTGCTGAGACAGCACGACTGATGATGGCTTTTTTTATGATTCTGAAATCTGATTCGTGGGAGAGTCAGCGAGTTGGGAGTCATATGAGATGTGATCTAGATTTAGTATTCCCTTACGACAGATGCCTATTTATAGATTAGTGAGAATCTAGGCTGGATACTTGGTGAAAAGGAGTTTAGGATGCTTGGTGAGTTTTTATTGCAGTACATTGTATTTATTTGGCACTTTTACCGTACTGGGAACCCATGGGCCCGGGGTTCTCATTCCGTATATATCTCTTGTTTTTCAGATACAGGTCCAGGTGCTCAAATCCACCTGAGAGTCGTACCACCGTAATATCATTGACTTATGACTCGAGCATAAGGATTTGAATATTAGGGTGTTACAAATTTTATATTTACTTTGAAAAAATTTGATATTTCTGCGAGTAGAGTAGGATAGGGTAGGGTTTAGAACTTTAGGGTGCGGGTAGGGTTAGGGTTGAGAGATTCTCAACCCGCAGGTAGAGTAGAGTAGAGTTTTAATAAAATTTTCAACCCGCAGGTAAGGTTAGGATAGAGTCTAAACCCTACCCTACCCTACTCATTGCCAGTCCTAGTACTGTGTACTTAAAGCTCTACATTCATATTACTCAATTCTCTTTCTCTAGCTAATTGCATTGGAATGGTAAATATATATCCATCTATATGATTCAAGACATATATTATTATATAGAGAACTTTTATATATTTATTTCTTGTTACTTCTTTCATTCTATCAAATAAAAAGGAATTGATACAGCCCACTTCAATGTGTTTGTTGAGTTATTACGCTTTATGTACTATGTACTCCCACTAATATGTGTGTTTTATATATATATATATATATATATATATATATGAGCCTAAATTAAAAGAGTGTGTTAGTTATAAAATTAGTTAAGTTTACTGAAGTAATATATCACTACGTTTTGTCATCATTTTGTGTGTCACTACAACAATATAGATTATTTTTTAGGGTTATATGTGTCAAAAAAGAATTAAAATTCGTCAAAAAAATAATTTTTGACACTATTTTAACTATGAAAATATGTTAATAAAAGTTGTGTCAAAAATAGTATTTTTAACATATAAGTAATTGTGAAAAAAGCTTAATCTTATTTTGATAATTATTGGCCGTCAAAAATAATGTTAAAAAATTTGAGAATATATTTTTTGTGATACTTATTAACCGTCAAAAATACTATTTATTTTGACACTTATTGACCATAAAAAATTCTCAACAATAATTTTTTACAATTATTAACCGTGAAATATACTATATCATGGATATTTTTTGACAATTTTTTACCATAAAAAAAACTCAATCATATTTTTTTTGACATTCATTATTATAAAAGTTAAGGTTTCACCTATTATTTATTTTTTAAATAAAAATGACTATAATAATAGACAAAATAAAAATTCTACCACTATGACATGAATATGCTTTCACTTTATCATACATAATCATTGTATAAAATCAAACAAAAACTTTGCAATTTTGATCATTGATCATGATTCAAAACTAGTACAAATAGCATTCTTTATTTAGCATTTGATAAGTATATCAACAACAATTAACACCAAGTACCAAAATCAATACTCAATATCATAATATCATATTAATGTTTTTTTTGTATAGTGCTATATGAATTATACATAAACTCATCAAAGTCTTGAGCATTAATCAAGTGAAGTAGGATTGTTATCACTTTGAACTATAGGCAACCTTCCATCCAATAGTTGCTCAAGTATTCCTGCCATATGATCTACTTTTTTCTTCAAATCTTCCACCTCTATTTTAGAGTCTTCATATTTTTTTTCTGCACATTGAAGCTTTATTTGGAGATCAGAAAATATGAATGATCTAGGACCCCATAACTGTGCAGGTGTCACGCCAGCTCCATAACCACGAACTCGTCCATGTCGTTCAGGTCCAAATACTTCTACCATCACCTCATGTTCATTCATCTCTAATATTCCCTCATTTACTTGAGATGATAATTCCTTAAGTAAATTCTAAAATGGATCAAATCAACCTAATAAAATCAATAAAAATATATGTAAACATGAATATAAATACTTACCGTAAAAATTAATGCCTAATTAATCCAATTTCTTCATTGCATAACAGAACTTTTCAAGACTTTCATAGTCCATTTAAACACTTTTTTCCTAAAAGTTAGATCTCATAAATATCAACATTGCACAATCCTCTTAAATTTATAAAGTAGCTACATTGCACAATCAACATGTTAAGGGTATCTTGCAGAACAATAAAAAAAATTTATAAAGATAATAAGGTTAGTTAGGACTCTTTTCTTATATTGAGTGTTAGGATGTTAGAGTCAGCAGCCAGTTTTGCTGAGTTTGCACCACAGCATGTAATATAAATAAAAGTAGAATGTATGCTTACAGATAGAACAGATTTACTGAATGATATACAAAGTGAGGTCATTTAGTTACAATGCAAAGCTTTCTGCTCTATTTTTCTTCTTGTCTAATCATAATTCAACGCAGTATCTCTTGCATCTTCGCTCATGAGATTTGGTCTAAGGTTGAAATTATTTTTCAAGATCCATGAAATAGAGAGTTAAACAACGTAACTCAAGAATCAACTCAAAACAATCAAGAAGCGTGGTCTCTCAACCTCAAATTATATTTCTAAGATAAAGCACCTGACATACTCTCTTGCAGCATTGGACA
This sequence comes from Arachis ipaensis, assembly GCF_000816755.2. Classification (NCBI taxonomy): domain Eukaryota; kingdom Viridiplantae; phylum Streptophyta; class Magnoliopsida; order Fabales; family Fabaceae; genus Arachis; species Arachis ipaensis. The sequence goes on along the minus strand of NC_029785.2, from coordinate 103,183,469 downwards.
GTCCTTTATCCTCAGAAAAACACATTGAAACTTTTTTTTGAAGGTCTCAATGAAGATTATCAAATACTGTTGACTACCATCAATTTCAAAAGTCATTCTCCCTTTGAAAAGTAAAAATCTTGATTCTATATTATGATGATAGACCCAGATACTCATGAATCCCAGCAAATAGAGTGAAAAAAAATTAAATAAAAAGTAAAGAAAAACACTTCTTTATAACTATCACTTAATGCCATAAATCTGTAAGTTATAATAATATAAATCTCTATCACATTCAGCACAGCTGAAGCTAAAACCAAAATCAGAGGCTTCTTTAACAAGCAGAAAATTTAAATAAACTAAGGACAAAACAAACACAATTTTTCAAGACTTTCACAACAAAATCTGAAGCAGAAACAACTTCTAATATACTAGTACTTCCGACAAAGCACAACTAATTTTTTAATGATTCTATCTTTTGTAGAACTTATTTAAAGAATTACACAAGTTATCAAAGAAGGAAGAAATAATTTTGAGAAGTTATCAAAGTAATAAACAAAACTCACAATATGTGATAACATATCTTACAAGTTTTTCTTGAGTTTCTTCATTGCAAGCTTGTTCATTAACATGGGTATGCGTAAGCTCCCAAAGGCGAAGACGGTCAATTTCTTGTCCTGTTTGCTCAAACTGTAGGTACAAATAACATATCTTATAAATATAGCAACTAATAAATATCTTCAAATTAAGTCTATAAATTAGTAAAATTTAGATACCGCCTCTTCAGCTCTTTGTTGGGCTCCCTTAGCACCAGTGGTATGGATAATGCTATTTGCAGCTCGACTCATCTTGTTTTGTTGACTTATTTTCTAATAATTAACAAAATAGGTCATAACATGTGATAAAAGAGGCTAGTTAAATCTAAGTCAATTAACAATTATTATGTCATGTGAAGTACAAACCTGCCAGCCTTCATCAATCCAAAGATTCACAAGGTAATCCCAATCCTCTTTTTCCATTTCCAATGGTATATTGGCTCGAGCAATTTCAGGGTTATCATAAGGTTCAAAATACCTTTTCTTTAATAGATGTCGATAACTCCGATAAGAAAAATTCATTTGAGCCCATACTAAATGCTTTCAACCTTCAACTTTAAAGTATGTCTTAAAAGAACATAACATATACTATTAGTTTGAGTTTTATAAACATAAAAATAAAAAAAGCAAGTGAAAACATAACAAGGAGAACATGAATATTACCAAAACTAGGTCAAACATCTTTATTTTGTTCTCTATTTTGATATCAGCCCATTCTTTAACCTTTAGTGGTGCATTCTTCACATCACGAACTAGAACAGTGCATCTTGATTTGAACAGCTTTGCATTTGGACCAACTGGCCTATTCATTCTCCAGTTTATGTCAAGTCTTTTTCCAGCTGGTAACTTTGCTAACTCAAGATTGCGCATAGGTCCTCTCACTTTTTTTTCGGTGCTACAAAATCTGTTTAAATCAATGAGATAATAGGAGCAAGATGTTATTTTTTCAGACATATATTAGCCTTTGATAAATCAGACATTAAGTTCAAGTTGGCACATGTTAAATTCTATTCTATGCATTGTTCAATACAAGAAATTTATTTAGACAACAAGTGGAGAAAATACAAAGAAAACAGTGAATTTTAATTTAGAGGACAAAAAAATAACTAGCATAGGAAAAAGACAAAAGAAGCATACATTATACATAGACTAGATGGCATAAACCGGGTTCCTAGCTAGCTACTAGTGTATAAGACTCACCTCTGTAGCTTAGAATTTAGTGGGGAAAAGAATAATAAAGAGCTTGTCTTTGTCACACCTTGCACTGCACTGCACGCACCCACCCCTGACCCATGCCCCTGGCCCTTCCTTCAGTTTTTAATCACTGCCCTTCTCTTCTCTTCTCTTCTCTTTTTTTCTCACACCCCATCACCCTTTAAATCTATATGGTATAGCACTAATATTTTTTGGATTGCAGTCACTAGCTTCAAAGTTTATGGTATAGTATTAATGTCAAAAGGAAGATATACAAATAAAATTAGTCATGCTATTAATATTTTTATGTCAGAAAACTAAATCCACCTCATAATAAATATCCAAAAGAGATTAATGAAATTAAAGAATGCTAAAGAATATACCGGATTCGAATTCTTCTTCATCCACTTCATCATCATTAGAAAGGGAGTCAAATTGCCTTCTAAGTTGTGAGTGACTTGATGAACTTGCTTTTTTTCCATGCACTCCATCATTATTAGAAAGGGAGTCAAATGTCCTTCTAACTTGTGAGTGGCTTGATGAACTTACTTTTTTTCCATGCACTCCATCATCATTAGAAAGAGAGTCAAATGTCCTTCTAACTTGTGAATGACTTGATGAACTTGTTTTTTTTCCATGCTCTCCATCATTATTAGAAAGAAAATCAGCTTGTTGTAAGTGACTTGATGGAGCTAAATTTCTTTTAGATACAAGACTCTGAATCCCTTTCTTTCTTCTAGTAGCAACACTATTAGCAATCTTTGAGGTCTTTGGCTAAATCAACAAATCATATTCATTATTGTAAAAGGCAAAATCTAAGAACTCCTTGACACCTCTCCTATATTGTAAAAGGGCTCTATTCTTAATTTGTATCCAATCCTTGTCCATTGAATATATGACAAGCTTAACATACCTAAAAAAAATATTAAAAATAAGCACCAGAAATCACAAGCCTCAATAGAAAAAAAAAGTTAAAACACAAGTGTAGCTATAATAAAATCCAAAGAATGTATGACACATAGTCCATAGCAAACATATAACGCAACCACTGCTCACTATATACAAAACAAAAAATTAAGGAGCACATATAATGAACAAAAATATAAAAAAGAAAATAGATAAAGAGAAAGTAAAGGGTTAGTTAACAGAGAAAAAGAGAATATATTAGTCATCTAATTTTTTTTAAAAGAAAATGCTAATAGAATATTACTAGTTAACAGGGAATGAAAGAGAGATTGATTTGACAGTGAGAAAAATTAATAGATCAAGATCTCTCCTATAAATTAAATGAAGGATTAAATAATATAAAAATAAAAGCTATTCTATTATACAAGTGAACGGCTTAATGGTGAAAAAAATTTGGAAAAATTAAAAATTACTAGTGAGTTTCTAAACATTTCAATGAAATTAAGCCACAACTCTTAATTAAAAAAAAAATGATCAAATGGTGAGTGGTCGGATGTAACATGAATTTAGTCCTTGGTTTTTGCTGGTTTTAGGGGGATATAGTCGGTTAATTTCTAAGGCTTAATTAAACAACATTATAGTCACTGTCTTTAATTTCTTTTGTTTTTTATTTTTTCTAAAGGACCAAAATATATGACCATAAATAAATAGACAAGTAATTAATATCCCAAATGTACATAAGAAATTGTTAGCATTAAAATTTGGTAACTGATGTATGATCTAGTTATTACTGGAAAGAGTAACGTGTGTTTGTTAATAAAAAGGAGTGTATATGAAGGATCTGCTGCAGCTATACGAAACCAATCCAGCTTTAGTGCAAGAGGTATATTTCCTAATCAAGGAGAGTGATGAGCGGATATTTTATACGCTTTTTGGGGATAATTTCATATAGTTTTGAGTATGTTTTAGTTAGTTTTTAGTCTATTTCTATTAGTTTTTAGGAGCCAAAAAGGAATAAAATCCTGGCCTAAGCGGCTAAATCAAGCTGTCCCTAACCATGTGCTTGTGGCGTGAAGGTGTCAAGTGAAAACTTAAGACTGAGTGGTTAAAGTCAAGGTCCAAAGCAAAAAGAAGAGTGTGCTTAAGAACTCTGGACACCTCTAATTGGGGACTTTAGCAAAGCTGAGTCACAATCTAAAAGGTTCACCCAATTATGTATCTGTGGCATTTATGTATCCGGTAGTAATACTGGAAAACAAAGTGCTTAGGGCCACGGCCAAGACTCATAAAA
>NC_029785.2:103179219-103179479 GCF_000816755.2 Arachis ipaensis | reverse complement strand
TAGTCTATACTTTGGCCAAGAATAGACGACGCAAACTGGCGTTCAACGCCAGTTCTCTGCCCAATTCTGGCGTCCAGCGCCAGAAAAGGATCAAAAACTGGAGTTGAACGCCCAAACTGGCACAAAAACTGGTGTTCAACTCCACAAATGGCCTCTGCACGTGGATTGCTTAAAGTCTCAGCCCCAACACACACCAAGTGGGCCCCAGCACACCAAGTGGGCCCCAGAAGTGGATCTCTGCATCATCCATCATAGTCCAC
>NC_029785.2:103173803-103179145 GCF_000816755.2 Arachis ipaensis | reverse complement strand
GATTGAATGACTGTGACGAGCTTCAAACTCCTGAAGGCTGGGTGTTAGTGACAGATGCAAAAGGATAGTAAATCCTATTCCAACCGGATCGAGAACCAACCGGTGATTAGCCGTGCTGTGACAGAGCGCGTGAGCGTAGTTTTCACTGGAAGGATGGAAGGTAGCCATTGATAACGGTGATCCACCAACACACAGCTTGCCATAGGAGGACGTGCGTGCGTGAATCAGAAGACAGAGGAAAGCAGAGATTCAGAGGACAAAGCATCTCCAAAACTCCAACATATTCTCCATTACTGCACAACAAGTAACTTTTAATTTATGCTCTACTGGTTATTCACAATTCAATTGATAAACATAATTGACTTCCTGACTAAGATTTACAAGATAACCATAGATTGCTTCAAACCAACAATCTCTGTGGGATTCGACCCTTACTCACGTAAGGTATTACTTGGACGACCCAGTGCACTTGCTGGTTAGTTATATCGAAGTTGTGACAATTATGAATTAAGATCAGAGCACCAAGCTTTGGAGCCATTGCCGGGGATTGTTTGAGCCTGGACATCACAATTTCGTGCACCAGAGAGTTACAAAGATCAGAATTTTTATTCTTTCCTATTCGTGAATGGAAATTATTTTTTACTACTTGGTAAAAGTGTACTTTAATTTGATGTATCAAATTTTATCTGAATTTAGCTACTTGTGACTGTGACCTTAATTAGAAATTTGATAAACTTTCAACAAAGCTAAAGGGAACAATTGAGCATGCTAACACCTATACTACTGAGGAAGTGATGATATCCCATGGACAAAATGATATGCCTTTGTAATGTAACAGTGCGCCGTATTTGCCAAACGCACACCAAGGTACTTCTAAGTTTGTTATTACATACAGTGATGTGTGTGTTTATATATATCTTGATTACCTTTTTGTTTTTGATCACAAATTTGATCACAAAAATAGCAGAGGCAAAGAGGCAGAACAGAAAAGAGAGAATGCATAGCAGAAGCACAAGTAGAAGCCTATTTGTTATAGAACACTACTTAAACAAGTCATGAAAGATATTCTAATCCTAAATATTGAGAGCGACGAAAGTGTATACCTCAGAATAATTATAGTTAGATGTGGATTCAGCCGTAAAAAATTACTCGACAGGCAAAGAGAGAAGTGAGAATTGACATTGACTCCTCCAAAATAAGCATGAATATGTCACTTAATACAGAGTCATACATAGAAAACACAGCAAATTATAGAATATTCAGCATTACCAAACAATAATAAACAAGAAAAATGCATTCTAGAAGACTATAAATGACCTTAACAATTACAATTCACATAAATAAGCAATAATAAAAAAATACTTGTCTCAGTTGGTTGACTTTGTTTCTTTAATAGCAATTTGGAAGCCATTGATAAAATTGTTTGACCTACATTAAGCAACTATGCAAATAAGCAATATCACTAATGTAAACTAATATATTATAGAAATTCAAACTCTATACATATATATATAGAAATCCAAACTCTCAAAATAAAGTTAGATACTCCTATTTGATATGAACCTGTGGTTTAGGAAAAAGAACAAACACATGGTGTGCAAAAATTAGAAAGAATAAAAATGAAAGATTAGAAGTCAAATTAGATAAAACATAAAATGAATAGAACTCTGAAACAGAACAAACAATAGCATTGCATCACCAAGTCACAGTTATCTTTCTCTCATTTTTTATTATGAATAAAAAAATAGAAAAATTAAATGAGAAAAAGCAAAAACTTTACCAAAATTACAGATCAATTTCCACAAATCAGCTATGAGGAACAAATAAAAAGTACAAATCATAGAACAGCTCAATAAGAAGCCAAATCAGAAAATATAAATTAGGGAATAGATCTGAGAATCTGAACTTACCTTAATACGTATAGTATAAGAAGCTTGAATAAAAAAATTTTGAAATCTGAAGCATCAAACAAAAATTAAATCAGATTTGTGAGAGAATAAAATATTTTGAGAGAGGAAAAAGAAATACCTAACAAGACTAAGTTGATTTTGGAGCTGAAGAATGAGATGAATCTTGAAATTGAAGAGTAAACTGAGATTTTGAATATGAAGAGTGAGTATTGGAATCCAAAACTGAAAGCCGGAGCCAAGGAAAGAAGAGGAGCAGGTGATCTCAAATTTGACGGAAGAGAAAAAGAGAAACAGGGTCGTTGATAAGAGAAGAAGAGGAATAGTGGTAAGCTGAAAATAAAGACCGTCAAAAATAAACAATAATTCTTCACGGTCAAATTACGTATCAAAACAAATATGATAATTTGACATTTGTAATATTTATTAAATATATAAGAAAGATATTTTTACGTAAGTAATCACTAAATCAAATCATTATTTCCTTTTTATTTTGGAATTTTTGTCAAAGAAGTGCACTTCCTTTTGTGAGCATAAATTAAAGCATAGTAAATTAGTTATATACTCTCTTACTTTTTCATGAATTAATATGTTTATTAACAATTTAGCATTATATATATTTGGTGACCCTCACTTGTCTCAGGAACTTAGCATGCATTACTCCAAGTGATGACCAGTATATCTGATTCTTTATTACCAACTTTTTAGATACATTCATTAAAGGTTAATACAAGAAATGGGAACTGGTATGGGACAAACAAACATTTGACCGATCGACCAATGGTCTTGACTTTTGGATCGAAAGATAATATTTACGAGATCTGATTTCTAAACTGTGTTCAACTTTTTATGTTAATTAAGTAGGATTTTGATATCTAAGAGCGAATACTTTTTTACATTTTTATCAATTTTTACATATACACATATACACAAATCAATTTAATTTACATCCTTAACTATATTATACAGAATCTTGCACACACATTAACAGAAAGAGGAATCTTAAAGCCCATCAGCATGTATTATTTTTTGCTATTAGCTAGTTATCAACGGTTAAATGTATATGAGATAAAATATATTTTTGGATGGATTAATCCTTGGTTTGTAAAATTGGAAATCGAAATATCGTGGACAAAAAAAAAAAAAAGTATGTTATTAGATTATTAGACTAAAAAAATTGAATTAATAACTAAGTAATAGACAATAACAATAATTTCAGATGACTTCCTAATAGTCTCTTCTTTTATTCATCCTTCAAATATTATCAAGTAACTTTCCGATTATGATAAGAATTAAAAATACCTAAAAAATAACCAAAAGGCACTAGCAAAAAAATGAATAATCCCTAAAGTTTCTAGCATAAGCAGCTGATTCTTACCTTTTTCCACAATTAAATACCATAAGAATTTATTATTTTTAACCAACATTTTTAGACTTCAATCTAATATTTTTATTCTAACAATTCAACAATCTTTATTAGTAGAGAAATCATCCCACTCCTCCAATAGTAACCATTTATATAAATTTATTTTTGTTAAAGTGAAAAGAATAATAAAAGTTTGATATATAGCACACTTTAATTTATTAGTGGAATGGTTCCTCTTCTTACGGCATCTTTCGTATGGGCCTATAAGCTCAGGTTGGGACTTATTTTGGGGTGGATTAGTTTTCCTTTGATTTTGTTTGGTTACGTGGCTGCCACTCTTGATAAGGCTCTTCCATTTAAATCTTGTGTTAGGACCTTTTTTGGTAGGTGATTAGCCATGGCTATAACTTTTGGCCTAACCAAGTTGATTGGCTCAAGTGTCCTTTAGCTACCTTTTGTCACACTAGTTTTTCTTGCTAACTGGGTGCCTAGTTACGCGTTAAAGGTGAATAAAATATAGAACTCATTTTGAATTGATGAGTTCATATCACATTAAATTATATAAATAGAGTATGAGCTGGTATAATATCTCATACAATATATATTTGGTGATTACTCACATAAAATTTTCATATGTCGATGATTACTCACATATAATTCAATATATTAAATCATTTAACCGTCGTTAAGAATGGTCATTTTCATATACCGAGTGGTCATCACATATCCTACTTCTGCTTTAGAGAGGCCACTTGCGGTTTTTGTTCTATTATGCTTTTTGCCTTTTTCTCCTTTATATATTAAAAGTAAATGTTGGCTTCATTTGTTGGCAATAAGCAGTAAACGAATCCGTTGAAATTTGGGAATGTCTAACTTAGCGTTTCAGTTATCATTTGAAAACAATTAATAGGAAGTCACGCTGCTTCAGTTATGGGAATCCATTAAATCTTGTATGTTATGGGAGCTGGATGGGAAGTGCCCCTCTTCTGAGTAATAACAGCCAAATGAGGAAGCTTAAACCCATGCTTTAGGAAAGAATTTTACCCCTACTACGAACAAAACTATTGGAAGCAAGGTTCACCCATTAACAAATTACAAAACAGCTACATTTTTTATTTATCATAAAAGTTAAAAATTAAAACTACTATTAGTACTTTGTAGTTAACAGAACTAAAGTAAAATACAAAAATAAACCTTACACAAAAATACATAATACAAAATTTTGAATCTCAAAATATAAAATGGTTATAAGATAAATAAAATTGACTTAAATATCATTTTTTGTAAAATACTCCATTAATGAACATAAATACAAAATAAACTTTGATATATTAGATCTCATTCATGCTGTTTTTTACCATAAAAATAAAATGTAACACATAAATGTACAATTTTTTTTAAAGAAAAAAAAATCAATATTCAATAAGAAAAATACCTAATATTCTTTAGCAAAGATAGTTGTTCAAATTCAAACATATTCTCTCAAATTACTTATTAATTAGATGACTACAACTATTTAAATTAAAAATACTCTAAAATTTACACTCATCAATGACCTTAATACTACACACAGAGTACTATTTTTTTTCACAATGATAAGTATTATTCTAAAATTGTGAAAATTTGGTATTCATGACCTTGTTTATGTTTAACACTTCAAAGTTAAAAATGAAATAAATAAGAAAAACTTAATAAAATAAAATTGTTAGAAAAATAGAAGATATATAATAGAAAATATAATAATAAATTAGAACTTACATTATTTAAGACATAGAAGTAGATAGAAAAAAAAGTAATGTAAATTTTGATACACTAAAAATATACGTATTAATTATAGGAGACTATAAAAATAATTTTCGTAAATGAAGATTAATAGATTTTGTTATTATTTTTCTTACTTTTTTTTTTGTATGTCATAAGATGATGAATTTCACATGCATATACTCGTTAATATTCTTACATAAAAATTGAGTTTTTGATGATAAAAAAGAAGATAACGTGAGTAAAAGTTATATATAGAATAAAAAGGTAATCATAATATGAATAAAAAAAATTAACTGATAATTATA
>NC_029785.2:103163627-103173724 GCF_000816755.2 Arachis ipaensis | reverse complement strand
ATTGTATTATTTTGGATGTACCATAAGAATTTAATATAATATTTTTTAGTTTGTTTATTTAACACAAGACAATCATTATTTATCAAGAATTGTAACCAATTTATGGAAACAACTTTATCCTTAAGATTTTTTGTTATCACTACTTATTAATCATAAGACTCTTAATTGTATTTTGTTTTTCCTTTCTTTATTATGTATCTTCGAAATTATTATTCTCTTTTAATATTTTATATAATATCACAAATATTTTACATAGCTTTGGATCCTAAAACATCAGAAATCAAAGAAATTCAATATTCCCACTTAAAATTCGAAAATTGGGGGAAGATGAAGCTGAGAGTGATTAAATAAGTTACTTATGAAATTGTTCCGATAGAAATGTAGAGCTCGACGCAGTGAACGCGTGGCCGCAAACGGTGCAGCGATTAGAGCTTGGACGGAGAAGTTACGGGGATCGGAAATTAACGTGAGGGTTACGGGAATGTTTCTCGTTTCTCTTCTCCCTGGAAGCTGAAAGCTTCGTTGCTGCAGTAATGAGGGAGAAGACAAAGCTGGGTTCATTTAATAGGGCTGGTCCGGTTGAACCAACAGCCCGGTTCGGGTCCGGTTCAACCGGTTCGGTCCTTTCGGTCCATTCTTGGACCGTTTTCTTCAAAATTCTCGTTTCGATGAGCTCTACCCTTTTTTGATATAATATTCGTATTTCTAATCCTCCTTATTAAAAACTAATTTATTGACTAATTATTTACTAATTTAATCGGGGTTTACATTATATATATACTGTATTAAGTTTTTTCCACTATATTAGTGAAAATATAGTCATAGATTTAAATGAGTTTTGAATTGGTTCAAAAATTATTTTGTGTGAAGTTTTATGATTTTGGATGCATGATAAATCTATATTTTTAGTATCTTTTAGAAAAGACATATATACCTTTAAATTTGTCTAACATAAGCACAATAATTTTATGCGCATTGAATATGTTACTTTTTATAAACTATTAGATTTTATTAAATGAAAATCAAAAGTTGATATATAAAAGATCATTGACGGACTATAATAAATATAGAATATCCTAAGAATTTATTGTTTTTAACCAACATTTTTAGACTTCAATCTAATATTTTTATTCTAACAATTCAATAACTTTTATTAGTGGAGAAAGTATTCCACTCCTCCAATAGTAACCATTTTATTTTACTTTTGTTAAAGTATAAAGGCCAGGATAATAAAAGCTTGATAGATAGCACACTTTATTAGTGGAGAAATCATCCCACTCCTCCAATAGTAACCATTTTATTTTATTTTATTTTTGTTAAAGTGAAATGGACAATAAAAATTTGATAGATAGCACACTTTATTAGTGAAAAAATCCCAATCCTCCAATAGTAACCAAAATTTCATCCATAAATACCATTAAATTGTGTGTGTCCTCCACACTTTAATCATTCTTCATCATCCATCATTTTTCGATTTTCATGACATCCAATCATAGTAATAATAACAATAATAGTGATCACCCATTAATAACGAAATCAAATTTGTAGTGAGTGACCTTGAGCAACAATAACAATTATCAAGAACCCAGAGAACGAAGAAGAAGCAAATAAGAAGGAGGAATTTGATTACTCAAAAAGATCCCAGTGGCTGCGTGCAGCATTGTTGGGAGCGAATGACGGGTTGCTGTCGACGGCGGTTCTGATGATGGGAGTGGGAGCAATAAGGAAAGACATGAAGGCCATGGTGTTGTCGGGTTTCGCAGGCCTTGTGGCAGGGGCATGTAGCATGGCCATTGGTGAGTTTGTTTCTGTGTATTCACAATTAGACATAGAGATTGCACAAATGAAGAGACAAGAAGAAGAAAAAGTAGAAGATGAAAAAGAGAATGAGGGTTTACCAATCCCTTTGCAAGCAGCGGCAGCATAAGGTTTTGTATTTTCGGTAGGTGCAATGGTTCCTCTACTTGCGGCATCTTTCGTAAAGACCTATAAGCTCAGGTTGCGACTTATTTTGGGTCAGTTAGTTTTGCTTTGATTTTGTTTGATTACTTGGCTGTCACTCTTGGTAAGACTCCTCTATTTAGGTCTTGTGTTTGGGCCTTTGTTGATGGTGGTTAGCCATGGCTATAACTTTTAGCCTAACCAAGTTGATTGGCTCAAGTATCTTTTAGCTACTTTTTCTCACACTAGTTTTTCTTGCTAATTGGGTGCCTAGTTACGTGTTAAAGGTGAATATAATATAGAAATCACTTTGAATTGATGAGTTCATATCACATTAAATTATATAAATAAAGTATGAGTTGGTATAATATCTCATACTTTATATATTCGGTGATTACTCACATATAATTTAATATATTAAATTATTTAACCGTCGTTAAGAATGGTTATTTTCATATACCGAGTGGTCATCACATATCTTGCTTTTGCTTTAGAGAGGCTACCTACGATTTTTGTTTCACTCTACTTTTTGACTTCTTCTCCTTTACATATTAAAAGCAAATGTTGGCTTCATGGGTCGGCAATAAATAGTAAACGAAGCTACGGTATATTTGAACGTTTCTATTTATACATGTTAGCACGCACAACATAAGGCAACTAGCTGTTGGGATTTGAAAATGTCTAACTCAGCGTTTCAGTCATCATTTGAAAATCAATAATAGGAAGTCATGCTGCTTCAGTTATGGGAATCTATTAAATCTTGTACGTTATAGGAGTTAGGTGGGAAGTGTCCCTCTTTTGAGAAAGCTTAGACTCATGCTTTAGGAAAGAATTTTATTCCTATTAAGAACAAAACTATTAGAAGCAAGGTTCACCCATTAACAAATTACAAAACAACTACTTTTTTTATTTATCATAAAAGTTAAAAATTAAAACTACTATTAGTATTTTGTGGTTAACAGAATTAATATAAATTACAAAAATAAATCTTACCAAAAATACATAATACAAAATTTTGAATCCCAAAATATAAATTGGTTATAAGATAAAAAAAATTGACTTAAATACATTTTTGTAAAATACTCCATTAATGAATATAAATACAAAATAAACTTTGATATTTAGATCTTAGTCATGCTATTTTTTACCAAAAAATAAAATATAACACATAAATACACAATTTTTTTAAAAGAAAAAAAACCAATATTCAACAAGAGAGATACCTAATATTCTTTAGCAAAGATAGTTGTTCAAATTCAAACATATTCTCTCAAATTATATATTGATTAGATGACTACAACTATTCAGATTGAAAATACTCTAAAATTTACACTCATCAATAACCTTAATACCACACACAGAGTACTACTTTCTTTTCAAAATGAGTATTATTCTAAAATTGTGAAGATTTGGTATTTATGACCTTGTTTATGTTTAACACTTCAAAGTTAAAAATAAAATAAATAAAAAAAAACTTAATAAAATAAAATTCTTAGAAAAATAGAAGATATATGATAGAAAATATAAGGGTAAAGTATATTTTTTGTCCCTGAAGTTTGGCAAAAGTTTTAAAAATATCCTTAAGTTTTATTTTGTTTCAATTTTGTCCCAGAAGTTTTCGATTTGCATCAAATATACCCCCGACGGCTAAATTTTCAAAAAATTTAAGACCAATCTAACAATAATGCATGAAAATGATGCTTGATTTGCTTGTGTTGAGGGTTGTTCTTATGAAATTGTTGTTGAATTGGTCTTAAATTTTTTGAAAAATTAGCCGCCAAGGGTATATTTGATGCAAATCGAAAACTTTTGGGACAAAATTGAAACAAAATAAAACTTAGGGGTATTTTTGAAACTTTTGTCAAACTTCAGGGACAAAAAGTATACTTTACCCAAAATATAATAATAAATTAAAACTTACATGATTTAAGACATAGAAGTAGATAGAAAAAAAAGTAATGTCAATTTTAATACACTAAAAATATACGTATTAATTATAGGAGACTATAAAAATAATTTTCGTAGATAGAGATTAATAGGTTTTTTATTGTTTTTCTTACTTTTTTTTTCTTTTTGTATATCATAAGATGATGAATTCCACATGCAAATACCCGTTAATGTTCTTACATGAAAATTGAGTTTTTGATGGTTAAAAAGAGGATAATGTGATTAAAAGTTATGTGTAGAATAAAAAGGTAAATGTAACACCCTAACTACCAAAAGCTCGCACTTCCGGCTGTGCGACTCTGATAGCTCGGACATTACGACGACACTTATATTATTTAATACTAAAATATGAGCATGTTTAAAACTTTAAACCGCAATACCGCTCCCAAAGATACTTTCGTTCGATAACGTACATCCATAAATACCATTCAACTTATAACAACTCCTAAAGAGTACATCCATATATATATACATAAATATATATAAATAATATTACAAACATAATCCAATACAATTCCTATCCCTCTTACAGATTATATCAAGATAAAGGCGAGGGTGCAGTAAACCATAACTAAAACAATACAGAGCATCACAACAACAATTAAATAAGCTCTTCGTAACTTCTGCGCCCATATCCTGAAAGGGGAAAAATGTAGGGGGTGAGAACATCATCCTCGAAAGGGTTCTCAGTAGAGGGTTTTGGGAATTACTGTAATAGGATACATGAAGATAAACCATCATTTATAAAGCTTTAAAGAATCGATTCAGCAATAAATCATTTATCAAAACCAGAGCAATTAAAGCAACCCAGGCTGAATTTCAAGAGCATTCTATCTTTCACATCATCAAAATAATTGACTCAATTCAAACCAATCCTCAACGGATTAAACTCATTTCAAATATTTAAAGAATCAACTTCAAACATTATATTTCACAAGCCACACAACAATTCAGCCAAGCTAACATCCATAATCATTCGAGTCAATCAAATAATACATAAGGCAGATACAATCACTAATTACACCATATCTCACATCAGTATCCATATGTAATAATTCCAATAATAAACTGTAGTTTTCGGAAAGCGCCCCTACCTCAACACGCAAATCCATAATCCAAACGCCTCATAAGTTCTTTCCGCCTCAACTCGAAATCACCAGCAACCAAAACCTCAGCTCCCAGCCACTTTCGCAATAACAATAGCAACACTAATCGCAACATACAACAACCGAAACTCAATCTTATAGCAATTAATGCCACAAACCTCAGCGTGAGATAACGGAACAATAACAAAAGGGCTTTCCAATTGAAACGCTTACCGAACCGAAGAAGGAACGGCTGAACCGAAACAGCGACGGTCTCCGAACCGGTTCGGCGGCAGCCCGATAGCCACCTAAAGCGGCAGCGGTGACCTAAACAACATGCAGCGACAATGAGGTTCCCGGAAACTCAACGGAAAGGAGAATCAACTTAAAACCCTTACCGACATAATTTTCCGGCGACAGCAGTGGCATTCCCGGCCGCCAGGCACGGCGGCGCAACTGATTTCTCCCCCGGGAACGGCTGTGACAGAACCAGCGTCTCCTTCTTCCGTTCACAATCCCAGCGGCAACCACAGTGGTGGTTCTGGTCAGCTCTGGCGGCAGTGGGCTCCGGCAACTTACATAATCCCGAGGCAGAAGCAGACAGCAACTCCGGTGGTCTTCTCCGGCGACGACACCAGCCACCACGGGGACGGCGGCGGTGAGACCCCAACAGCGGCGAAACCCCACCTCCTCCCAGTCTCAGACGCGAGTTCTCCCTCTCCTCCACCCATCATGCTCGACGGCGACCACTACAGCCCCTTTCAGAGGAGCGACGGCGGCGAGGCGTGAAGCAGCACCCTTCCTTCTCTTCGCAGCGGCTCTATCGGCGAGAACAGCAGCACCGTTGGAGGACATGGGAGCAGCAGTGGTCGAACAAGAACGCCATGAGGCTGAAGACAAATGGCGGTGACGAGGGCTGAATGCGATCTGGGCACGGCGACGAGGTGACCGGTGACAGTAGCGCGGCTCGTCCCTCCCCTGTTCGTAGCTCTGCTCCATCTCCCCCTTTCTGCTTCTGATTCATTTCTTTCATGGAAAAGGGAAAGAAACCGTGGGGTTCTGCTGTTGCTGGATGAGGGAAACATCGTGGGTGTGCTGTGCATTGAATTGAAGAAAAGGGGGGAGAGGTCTGCTGAGTATGGGAAAAAGGGGAAACCGGGTCGGTTACGGGTTACTGGGTTAGGGTTTCATTTTTGAAAATTAGGGTTAGGGGCATTTATATGCTAGGAGCCTTGAAGAATAGAGGAAATAGAAATCGTGAAATAAAAGCGCAACGCTCGAGAAACGAGTTAACTTGCGTGCTAAGAAAGCTACCGCTGTCAAGTGTAAAGTAACCCAAAACAAGAACAGAGAGTCAAAGATACAAAATAACGAGCACCTGACTCAGCCTGCGAAGTCAAGACTGGCCGGAGAATATACACACATATATACATATATATACATATCCAAAACCCAAATGTACATAAACAAAATCCTACCTCTCCATACACCTCTAGGAGGATCAAAAAGAATAAGTTATGTGGAGAGAAAGCTAAGTACATATATATACATCATAGCATAACAAAATAACCCAGTAACCACTCCGCTTCAAGAGTCCAAACGCCTAACGAGATGCCTCTCGACCTGCATCTGAAAAATGACGACATAGTATGGAATGAGAACCGGAGGTTCTCAGTATGGTAAAGGTGCCACACACATAATATATAAGGTCTTGGGAATGCCAGAGGCAATCCTAGAACGCCGACACTCAGATTATAGAGTTTAAAGTATTAAACAGAAGCCATAAAAGGTGGTTTCTAAGAATATTTAAACCTAACTTAACTTAATCTTAAATCTAGGTCCCATACTGCCATTCCTCCATACCTCCAACTCCATCATGCATTTTCACAGACAAATAGACAGATAAAGGCAAGCACAAGAAGGTTACAAATACTGCAGGTAACAAATACACATTTAACATGGCAAGTACATATAGGCACACCCAATTAAAGCACAAGCAAGTAATTCAAGTAATATGTAGATGATGCATGCCTGTCCTATGGCTGATGAGGCTCATCTGTCGGTTATCCAGCCAACCCGACAAGTCTGAATTGTCCTTAGACTGTCCCCCGACGTGCATCCCCAAGAGCGAGTCTATGCATAGCTTTATCTCAAATAATCAATATTACTCAATGGGGGTAACATTCCCGGGAATTTATATAGTGCCCTGTCACACTTACGTCGTAGGGTCAACAGAGTATCGAGTTTTCAACCTGGTACACGTGGTGGCAAGCCACGGCACTTAATCCAGGGAACCTCGTATCTCAGATCATTAAATTATTCAAGCCATATAAATAATTCAATTATAATTCATCAACATCTACATCATTCTCAATCGCATCTCATTCATCATCATACATCAATCATATTCAATCCTTATCTTTCATTATCACACCTCCCATTCCGTCCATCAATAGTTTCAATTCAAAACATAATTCATTCTTTTCTAAATGAATCAAACTTAAAACATGCTCATTTTCTTAATAACTCAAAATCAAACCATATAACCTTTGAATCTAAATCTTTTTAAATAATCATCTAAACAAAATCTCTAATTTTTATAAAATTTCGGCAGCATCTCTTCTAAAACTCGGACTTTGCCACCCTTTTCGGGTCCAAACCTGTATTCTTTTCAATTCAACATACCCTTCCTCATCATCATAACAATCACCACAATAAATCTACCTCAGATCAATAATTATACTCATACAATATTCAAATCCAACAACCAAAATTCAACTAAAAATCATAGTTCACAAATCCTAGGATTTTAACACAAAATACCTCATTTTTCATTCAAAATTTCCATTCCAATTATTTTCAAACCTATTACCACCAATCCAAATTGCTAACAATAATCCTCAACAAGCTCCATATCTTTTCATCAATCATCATTCAACCAAACTAAAATATAGCCATTTAATTAACAATTCAATCACATATCCTTTCAAAGATCCAACTAGCAACCAATATCATCTTACAAACAAATCACCAAACCAAACCAAGCATATTCATCAACCCATTACTAAACATTAAATATACACCTGCATTCCAACTTATCCTATGGTCATCTAGCCTAAGTTTTCACAGAACATTATATATTAAATGCAAGAAACCTAAACCATACCTTAGCCGATTCCCAAGAATTATTCCAAGACAATTTTCCTAAAAGAACACAGCCCTCAAAACCTCAACTAATCCGCTTCCTCCAAGCTCCAGTATTCACAATTTCAAGCTCCAATTATTTATTTACAACCTAATACACATTTATAACACATATATACCCAATTTAATACTCAAAGCTCAAATTAAATGAAATTAAAATGGAATTATTATTTTCTCACCTTACCCAAGCTTCACATAAGCAAGAGTGAACGTTTTCCTCAAGCTAATTGGATCCTAAAATATCAAAGAGTAAAGAAATTTAATACCTCCACTTAATTTCCCAAAAATTGGGGAAGAAGAGGCTGAGAATAAAAGAATGATTTACTTATAAAATTGTTCCGGTAGAAATGTAGAGCTCGACGCGGTGGACGCGTGGCCACAAACGGTGTGGCGATCGGAGCTCGGACGGAGGAGTTACGGCAAATTGAATTTACCGTAAGGGTTGGAAACGTTCTTCGTTTCTCTCTTCCCCTAAATGTGTTTCACGCTGCCTCTGCTGAATGGGGAAGAAGAGAGACTTGGATTCATTAAATGCTGGGCCGGTTGGGCCCACGGGCCCGGTTTGGGCCCGGTTCAACCGGTTCGGCCCGTTCGGTCTAATTTTGGACCGATTTTTTCGAAATTGGTGTCAAAATTCTCGTTTTGACGAGCTCTATCCTAATTTAATATAATATTCACATTTCTAATCCTCCTTATTAAAAACTAATTTATTGACTAATTATTTACTAATTTAACCGGGGTATACATTCTACCCACCTAATAAAGAATTTTGCCCTCAAAATTCAAATTCAATTACCTGAAAAGAGATGTGGGTAGTCCTTTCGCATATCTGATTCGAGTTCCCAGGTATGTTCCTCGATATCAGCTCGAATCCAAATTATTTTTACTAATGATACTTCCTTCCCGCATAATCGTTTAATATTAGTATCATCAATTCTCACTGGAATTACTCGAAGTGTTAGATCTTCTCTTACTTGGGCTGGTTCCGATTCTAGAACATGACTTGCGTCAGGAGTATACTTCCGAAGCTGTGATGCATGAAACACATCGTGCAAATTCGAAAAATACGGCGGTAAGGCAATTCTATAAGCCACTAGTCCAATTCTCTTCAAGATCTCAAACGGTCCAATATAACGGGGATTTAGTTTCTTAGTCTTAAAAGCTCTTCCCACTCCAATGGTTGGTGTAACTTTCAGAAAGACATGTTCTCCTTCTTTGAACTCCAAAGGCTTTCGCCTCTGAACAGCATAGCTCTTTTGGCGGCTTTGGGCTATAAGCATTCGACTACGAATTTTCTTTATCTGTTCAGTCGTTTTCAGCTATCATCTCAGGACCTAATAAACTCCTTTCTCTAATTTCATACCAACATAATGGAGATTGACATTTCTTGCCATACAGAGCCTCATATGGAGCCATTCCGATGCTCGCATGATAGCTATTATTATAATAAAATTCTATCAATGGCATATACCGATCCCAGCTCGCTGGCTGGTCCAAAATACAAGCCCTTAGCATATCCTCCAAGGTCTGAATAGTTCTATCTGACTGACCATCTGTCTGAGGGTGATGCACAGTACTCAAGCTTAACTGAGTCCCAAATGCACGCTGAAAAGCTCCCCAGAACCTTGATGTAAAACGAGGATCCCTGTCAGATATAATGGTAGAAGGCACGCCATGTAACCTGACAATCTCTTTGATATACATTTGAGCCAATTCCTCCATTGTGCAACTTATTCGGATAGGAAGAAGGTGAGCTGATTTCGTCAATCGATCCACAACCACCCAAATAGCATCACAACCAGATCGGGTTCTAGGCAAACCTATCACAAAATCCATTACGATACTCTCTCATTTCTATTGTAGAATCTCTAAAGGCTGAAGGGTCCCTGATGGTCTCTGATGCTCAATCTTAACCTTCTG
>NC_029785.2:103162596-103163158 GCF_000816755.2 Arachis ipaensis | reverse complement strand
CAACCAAACTCTAAGTTTGGTGTTGAACTCCCATATAAGTTTGGTAAGTTTGGTGTTGGAGAGTCTCAACAAAGCTCTGCACATCTGTGAGGCTCCATGAGAGCCCACTGTCAAGCTATTGACATTAAAGAAGCACTTGTTGGGAGGCAACCCAATGTTTATCTAATTCTTATTTTTATTGTTTTTCATGTTTTCTTAGGTTCACGATCATGTGGAGTCACAAAATAAATATAAAAATTGAAAACGGAATCAAAAACAGCAGAAGAAAAATCACACCCTGGAGGAGCATCTGTCTGGCGTTCAGCGCCAGAACAGAGCATGGTTCTGGGGCTGAATGCCCAAAATGGGCGTCTTTTGGGTGCTGAACGCCAGAACAGGCATGGTTCTGGCATTCAACGCCAGAAATGGCACACAGATGGGCCTTGAACGCCCAAAATGGCCACCAACCTGGCGCTGAACGCCCAGAGTTGGATACAAAGGCATTTTTACATGCCTAATGGGTGCAGGGATGTAAATCCTTGAAAACCTCAGGATCTGTGGACCCCACAGGATCATCTCAGGA
>NC_029785.2:103154339-103162589 GCF_000816755.2 Arachis ipaensis | reverse complement strand
AGAGTCAACCAGAGCCCCCACAGTCAAACTCTAAGTTTGGTGTTGGGAGGCCACAACCAAACTCTAAGTTTGGTGTTGAACTCCCATATCCAAACTCTAAGTTTGGTGTTGGAGAGTCTCAACAAAGCTCTGCACATCTGTGAGGCTCCATGAGAGCCCACTGTCAAGCTATTGACATTAAAGAAGCGCTTGTTGGGAGGCAACCCAATGTTTATCTAATTCTTATTTTTATTGTTTTTCATGTTTTCTTAGGTTCATGATCATGTGGAGTCACAAAATAAATATAAAAATTGAAAACGGAATAAAAAAAAGGAGAAGAAAAATTACACCCTGGAGGAGCATCTGTCTGGTGTTCAGCGCCAGAACAGAGCATGGTTCTGGCGCTGAACGCCCAAAATGGGTAGCTTCTGGGCGCTGAACGCCAGAACAGGCATGGTTCTGGCATTCAACGCCAGAAATGGCACACAGATGGGCGTTGAACGCCCAAAATGGCCACCAACCTGGCGCTGAACGCCCAGAGTTGGATACAAACGCATTTTTACATGCCTAATGGGTGCAGGGATGTAAATCCTTGAACACCTCAGGATCTGTGGACCCCACAGGATCCACTCAGGATCTGTGGACCCCACAGGATCCCCACTTACCTCCACTCACTTCTTCTCACCACTCTCTTTCACACAACCCCATAAACACTCTTACCCAAAAACCCTTCACCAATCACCTCAATCTCTCTTCCCCATCACCTCTTCACCACTCACATCCACCCACTCCTCCCAATAAACCTACCTCATAAACTCCACCTACCTTCAAAATTCAAAACCAATCTCCCACCCAAACCCACCCATATGGCCGAACCTTAACCCCCCCTCCATTCCCTATATAAAGACCTCCATTCTTCACCAAATTCACACAACACCCCTCTACACTCTCCTTAGCCGAAACCACATCTCCCTCTCCATATTTCTTCTTCTTCTATTCTTTTGTTTATTGCTCGAGGGCGAGCAATATTCTAAGTTTGGTGTGGTAAAAGCATAGCTTTTTTGTTTTTCTATTACCATTGATGGCACCCAAGACCGGAGAATCCTCTAGAAGAGGGAAAGGGAAGACAAAAGCTTCCACATCCAAGTCATGGGAGATGGAAAGGTCAGCTAAACCAAGCTGTCCCTAACCATGTGCTTGTGGCGTGTAGGTGTCAAGTGAAAACTTGAGACTGAGCGGTTAAAGTCCAGGTCCAAAGCAAAAAAACAAAGAGTGTGCTTAAGAACCCTGGACACCTCTAATTGGAGACTTTAGCAAAGCTAAGTCACAATCTGAAAAGGTTCACCCAATTATGTGTCTGTGGCATTTATGTATCCGGTGGTAATACTGGAAAACAAAGTGCTTAGGGCCACAGCCAAGACTCATAAAGAAGTTACCTTACGTAACGCTTCACTGTCTCGATGAGCCTTCAGAAGTTATAATTTAAAATCACTTGAAATCTGCAACTGACTCAAATACAAAATTCCAGATTCTTCTCTGATTCCCAAATTCAAACCTTGAAATGCCCTTAGTAATTCTTCTTCCCGTAGCATCATCCAAGCTGCATATAAAGACTTCTGACTCAAAGCCTCCGCCACAACGTTCGCTTTTCCTAGATGATAATTCAATTCAAAATCATAATCTTTCAGAAGCTCCATCCACCTCCTCTGACACATATTCAACTCTTCCTGCTCAAAAAGATACTTCAAACTTTTATGGTATGAGAAAACATGAAACTTAACACCATAGAGGTAGTGCCTCCAGATCTTTAAAGCAAACACAATAGCAGCAAGTTTTAAATCATGTGTCGAATAGTTCATCTCATACGGCTTTAATTGCCATGAGGCGTGTGCTACAACATTCTGGTGCTGCATCAGAACGCACCGCAAGCCCTTCAGCGATGCATCACAGTACACTTCAAACGGCTCACTTGGTTCAGACAATACTAACACGAGTGCAGTAGTCAATCTGTGCTTTAATGCTCAAAAACTCTCTTCACACTCTGGGTCCAAATAAAAAGCGTATCCTTCCTAGTCAACTTAGTTAAAGGTAAGGCGAGCTATGAAAGTCCCTTAATGAATTTCCGATACTATCCTGCCAAACTTAGAAAACTTCTAATCTCTATTACTGAAGTTAATCACTCCCATTTCATCACTGCTTCTACCTTAGCAGGATCCATGGCTATTCCCTGCTTACTCACCACGTGATCGAGAAACTTTACCTCACTCTTCCAAAACTCGCATTTAGATAACTTAGCATATAACTTCCTGTCTCTCAGAATTTGTAGCACAGTTCATAAGTGATTAGCATGTTCCTCCTCAAACTTAGAATAAACAAGAATATCACCAATGAAGACAATAACAAACTTGTCCAGATACGGTCAGAAAATCCTGTTCATATAATCCATAAATACTGCCAGGGCATTAGTTAACCCAAAAGACATCACTATATACTCATAATGACCATAACGCGTTCTGAAAGCAGTTTTCAGAATATCCTCGTCTCTAATCCTTATTTGATGATACCTGGATCGCAGGTCAATCTTAGAAAACACACCGGCACCCTGTAGCTGATCTATTAGATCATCGATTCTAAGCAACGGATATTTATTCTTCACAGTGATCTCATTCAATTGCCGATAATCGACACATAACCGCATACTCCCATCCTTCTTCTTTACCAGCAACACTGATGCTCCCCACGGATAAACACTTGGTCGAATAAAATGCTTACCCAACAGATCTTCCAGCTGAGCTTTCAGTTCAGCCATTTCTAAAGGTGACATCCTGTAAGAAGTAATCGAAATCAGACCGGCTCCAGGCACCAACTCAATTGCAAATTCAACATCCCGATTAGGTGGAAATTCATTAATATTATCCGAAAACACATCTGTAAATTCGCATACAACCGGAATCTACTCTAAACTCTAATCATCATCTAATACTCCCGCAGTTAATAACATAATACCCTGACATTCAGTTCCAGAACAGTTTACTATCATAGAGTCTAAATAGTAATTATTCACCACAACAGGTGCTTCTGACCTTTCCAGCATAAACTGTACTGACTTCTCAGAACAATCAAGCAAAACATGGTTCTTAAATAACCAATCTCCCGACTATCACAGCGTCACCTGCCTGCAGAATACATCGTGTCCCCTGTCACCAATACTGAGCCTCACCTTGCAGTTGATAAGTTCCAAATCCAACCCATTGCTCCTCAGGAACCTGTTGGGCCTGCAACAACCGTTCCATAGCTTGAATCCAATTATCTGCGCCTTGAAGAATAGAGGAAATAGAAATCGTGAAATAAAAGCGCAACGCTCGAGAAACGAGTTAACTTGCGTGCTAAGAAAGCTACCGCTGTCAAGTGTAAAGTAACCCAAAACAGGAACAGAGAGTCAAAGATACAAAATAATGAGCTCCTGACTCAGCCTGCGAAGTCAAGACTGGCTGGAGAATATACACACATATATACATATATATACATATCCAAAACCCAAATGTACATAAACAAAATCCTACCTCTCCATACACCTCTAGGAGGATCAAAAAGAATAAGTTATGTGGAGAGAAAGCTAAGTACATATATATACATCATAGCATAACAAAATAACCTAGTAACCACTCCACTTCAAGAGTCCAGACACCTAACGAGATGCCTCTCGACCTGCATCTGAAAAACGACATAGTATGGAATGAGAACCGGAGGTTCTCAGTATGGTAAAGGTGCCACACACATAATATATAAGGTCCTGGGAATGTTCTCAATTAATCAATAATACTCAATGGGGGTAACCTTCCCGGGAATTTATATAGTGCCCGGTCACACTTACGTCGTAGGGTCAACAGAGTATCGAGTTTTCAACCTGGTACACGTGGTGGCAAGCCACGGCACTTAATCCAGGGAATCTCGTATCTCAGATTATTCAAATTCATAAGCCATATAAATAATTCAATTATAATTCATCAACATCCACATCATTCCCAATCGCATCTCATTCATTATTATACATCAATCATATTCAATCCTTATCTTTCATTATCACACCTCCCATTCCGTCCATCAATAGTTTCAATTCAAAACATAATTCATTCTTTTCTAAATGAATCAAACTTAAAACATGCTCATTTTCTTAATAACTCAAAATCAAACCATATAACCTTTGAATCTAAATCTTTTTAAATAATCATCTAAACAAAATCTCTAATTTTTATAAAATTTCGGCAGCATCTCTTCTAAACTCGGACTTTGCCACCCTTTTCGGGTCCAAACCTGTATTCTTTTCAATTCAACATACCCTTCCTCATCATCATAACAATCACCACAATAAATCTACCTCAGATCAATAATTATACTCATACAATATTCAAATCCAACAACCAAAATTCAACTAAAAATCATAGTTCACAAGTAAGTTTTCACAGAACATTATATATTAAATGCAAGAAACCTAAACCATACCTTAGCCGATTCCCAAGAATTATTCCAAGACAATTTTCCTAAAAGAACACAGCCCTCAAAACCTCAACTAATCCGCTTCCTCCAAGCTCCAGTATTCACAATTTCAAGCTCCAATTATTTATTTACAACCTAATACACATTTATAACACATATATACCCAATTTAATACTCAAAGCTCAAATTAAATGAAATTAAAATGGAATTATAATTTTCTCACCTTACCCAAGCTTCACATAAGCAAGAGTGAACATTTTCCTCAAGCTAATTTGATCCTAAAACATCAAAGAGTAAAGAAATTTAATACCTCCACTTAATTTCCCAAAAATTGGGGAAGAAGAGGCTAAGAATAAAAGAATGATTTACCTATGAAATTGTTCCGGTAGAAATGTAGAGCTCGACGCGGTGGACGCGTGGCCATAAACGGTGCGGCGATTGGAGCTCGGACGGAGGAGTTACGGCAAATTGAATTTACCGTAAGGGTTGGAAACGTTCTTCGTTTCTCTCTTCCCCTAAATGTGTTTCACGCTGCCTCTGCTGAATGGGGAAGAAGAGAGACTTGGATTCATTAAATGCTGGGCCGGTTGGGCCCACGGGCCCGGTTTGGGCCCGGTTCAACCGGTTCGGCCCGTTCGGTCTAATTTTGGACCGATTTTTTCGAAATTGGTGTCAAAATTCTCGTTTCGACGAGCTCTATTCTAATTTAATATAATATTCACATTTCTAATCCTCCTTATTAAAAACTAATTTATTGACTAATTATTTACTAATTTAATCGGGGTTTACATTATATATATACTGTATTAAGTTTTTTCCACTATATTAGTGAAAATATAGTCATAGATTTAAATGAGTTTTGGATTGGTTCAAAAATTATTTTGTGTGAAGTTTTATGATTTTGGATGCATGATAAATCTATATTTTTATTATCTTTTAGAAAGGACATGTATACCTTTAAATTTGTCTAATATAAGCACAATAATTTTATGCGCATTAAATAGGCTACATTTTTATAAACTATTAGATTTTATTAAATAAAAATCAAACGTTGATAAATTAAAGATCGTTGATGAACTATAATAAATACAGAATATCCTAAGAATTTATTATTTTAACCAACATTTTTAGACTTCAGTCTAATATTTTTATTCTAACAATTCAACAACCTTTATTAGTGGAGAAATCATCCCACTCCTCCAATAGTAACCATTTTATTTTATTTTTGTTAAAGTAAAAAGGACAATAAAAGCTTGATAGATAACACACTTTATTAGTGGAGAAATTCCACTCCTCCAATAGTAACCAAAATTTCATCCATAAATACCATTAAATTGTGTGTGTCCTCCACACTTTAATCATTCTTCATCATCCATCGTTTTTCAATTTTCATGGCATCCAATCATAGTAATAATAACAATAATAGTGATCACCCATTAATAACGAAATCAAATTTGTAGTGAGTGACTTTGAGCAACAACAACAATTATCAAGAACTCAGAGAACGAAGAAGAAGCAAATAAGAAGGAGGAATTTGATTACTCAAAAAGATCCCATTGGCTGCGTGCAGCATTGCTGGGAGCGAATGACGGGCTGCTGTTGATGGTGGCTCTGATGATGGGAGTGAAAGCAGTAAGAGAAGACATGAAGGCCATGGTGTTGTCGAGTTTCGTAGGCCTTGTGGCTGGGGCATGTAGCATGGCCATTGGTGAGTTTGTTTCTGTGTATTCACAGTTAGACATAGAGATTGTACAAATAAAGAGACAAGAAGAAGAAAAAGTAGAAGATGAGAAAGAGAAAGAGGGTTTACCAAACCCTTTGCAAGCAACGGCAGCATCAGGTTTTGCATTCTCGGTAGCTGCAATGGTTCCTCTACATGCGGCATCTTTAGTAAGGGACTATAAGCTCAGGTTGCGACTTATTTTGGGTCGGTTAGTTTTGCTTTAATTTTGTTTGGTTACTTGGCTGCCATTCTTGGTAAGGATCCTCTATTTAGGTCTTGTGTTAGGGCCTTCGTTGATGGGTGGTTAGCCATGACTATAACTTTTGGCCTAACCAAATTGATTGGCTCAAGTATCCTTTAGCTACCTTTTCTCACACTAGTTTTTCTTGCTAACTGGGTGCCTGGTTACGTATTAAGGGTGAATAAAATATAGAATTCACTTAGAATTGATGAGTTCATATCACATTATTATATAAATGGAGTATGAGCTGGTATAATATCTCATACTTTATATATTCGGTGATTACTCACAAAATTTTCATGTGTCGGTAATTACTCACATATAATTTAATATATTAAATCATTTAACCATCTTAAGAATGGTCATTTTCATATACCGAGTGGTCATCACATATCCTGCTTTTGCTTTAGAGAGGTCACCTACGATTTTTGTTTCACTCTGTTTTTTGCCTTCTTCTCCTTTACATATTAAAAGCAAATGTTGGCTTCATGGATTGACAATAAGCAGTAAACGAAGCTACAGAATATTTGGACTTTTCTATTTCTACATGTTAGCATGCACAACACAAGGCAGCTAACTCTTAGGATTTGGAAATGTCTAACTCAACGTTTCAGTCATTATTTGAAAACTAATAATAGGAAGTCATGCTGCTTCAGTTATGGGAATTTGTTAAATCTTGTATGTTAAGGGAGTTAGGTAAGAAGTGCCCCTCTTTTGAGGAAACTTAAACTCATGCTTTAGGAAAGAATTTTATCCCTATTAAGAACAAAACTATTGGAAGCAAGGTTCATCCACTAACAAATTACAAAACAGCCAGTTTTTTTATTTATCATAAAAGTTAAAAATTAAAACTACTATTAGTACTTTGTGGTTAACAGAATTAATGTAAATTACAAAAATAAACCTTACACAAAAATACACAATATAAAATTTTGAATTCCAAAATATAAAATGGTTATAAAATAAAAAAAAAAACTGACTTAAATATCATTTTTGTAAAATACTCCATTAATGATCATAAATACAAAATAAACTTTGATATTTAGATCTCAGTCATACTGTTTTTTACCACAAAAATAAAATGTAACACATAAATACACAATTTTTTTTAAAAGAAAAAAATCAATATTCAATAAGAGAGATACCTAATATTCTTTAGCAAGGATAGTTGTTTAAAATCAAACATATTCTCTCAAATTACCTATTGATTAGATGATTACAACTATTCAGATTGAAAATACTCTAAAATTTACACTCATCAATGATCTTAATACCACACACAGAGCACTACTTTTTTTTCAAAATGAGTATTATTCCAAAATTGTGAAGATTTGGTATCCATGACCTTGTTTATGTTTAACACTTCAAAGTTAAAGATGAAATAAATAAGAAAAACTTAATAAAATAAAATTGTTAGAAAAATAGAAGATATATGATAGAAAATATAATAATAAATTAGAAGTTACATGATTTAAGACAGAAGTAGATAGAAAAAAAAGTAATGTAAATTTTGATAACTAAAAATATACGTATTAATTATAGGAGACTATAAAAATAATTTTCGTAAATGAAGATTAATAGGTTTTGTTAGTATTTTTCCTACTTTTGTTTCTTTTTGTATGTCATAAGATGATGAATTCCACATGCATATATCCGTTAATGTTTTTACATAAAAATTGAGTTTTTGATGATAAAAAAGAGGATAATGTGAGTAAAATTTATGTGTAGAATAAAAAGGTAATCATAATATGAATAAAAAAAATTTAACTGATAATTATATTTTTAACTAATTTTTAAATTAATTAATTAC
>NC_029785.2:103143579-103154288 GCF_000816755.2 Arachis ipaensis | reverse complement strand
TGTTAAGAACTATTTATTACTAATAGAATACAATTTATTTGTTTGATTTTTTTATAATATAATTTAAAAATACTATGTAGATTTTATTATATTATCAAGTGTTTAATAAAATCTTATGTAACCAATTTTTGAAAACAACTTCATTCTTAAGATTTTTGTTATCATTTCTTATTAATCATAAGACTCTTAATTGTATTTTATTTTTTCTTTCTTTATTATGTATCTTCAAAATTATTATTCTCTTTTAATATTTTATATAATATCACAAATATTTTACATAGCTACTACAAGATCTTTTGTTAGGTCCAATATATATATATTGATACGAGCGGAAATTGGCGAGTTAAGAATGATTATAAAATATGCGTTGCAAGTATAGTTCTCAACCAACCAGAAATCCGCTTATCAATTTAGAAGGGTGTCACAGAAACTAAAATTAAAATACTGGGAGTATGGATCCCAGGTCATCTCCCAACGAGTTGCAGAAAAGTGTGCTATGTTTTAATCAGATGTTTTCAAAAAGGTTTGAGTTGAATGGCAGAAAATTAAATTAGAGAATTTATATAAATTTAAATAAAAGCCTTAACTGGGAGTTGATTAGCTGGAAGCCCTATTCTTATTGGAGTACTCTCAAGATTAATTGACAATTGAGGGTTATTATGTTTAGTTGTCCCTTACTAAGTAAGGGAAAGTCAAACAAGTTGGAATGCTGTTTCTATCCACAAGTTCCAATCCACTCTTGGGAGGATTGGTGTGAGTGACTAGAGAATAATCCAACAATAACCCAATTACAATCTTTCTCTTGAGCATCCTAACTCAAGGGTTCCTTTCAATCAACTCCCCATCAAGTTAGGGAACTACTCGCTCATTGTAAATGTAAAATTCATAACATAAGAAAAGAAATTAAAGAAAGACATGATAAATAATGATCAAAAGATTAATTAAAAATAAAAGTAATTCTTGTATTGATAAATGCTAAAATAATCCAATGGTAAAATTAAGTAAATTAAGTAACATGGAAGAGTAAGAGACAAGTAAAGAGAACGAACTAGAATGTCGAAGTCTTGATGAGGCAATAACTCTTCTCAATATCCCAATGCAAAAAGAATGAAAAATAACAAATCCTAAAAACCATGAATGTGTAGAAAGAAAACCTAGAGGAGAGGAAAACTAGATCTAAAAACTAAAACTATGCGGAATGAATGTTGTTGTTGGTTTCTGCATGTTCTACAGATTATGCAGATCGCGCATGTCACGCGGTCGTGTCATCCATGCGGCCGCATCATTCGGCTTTCTGCTTTACCACGCGGTCGCGTCATCCATGCGGCCGCGTCACTGCGATTTCCTCTCTTTCGCACGGTCGCGTCATCCATGCGGCCGCGTCACTTCTCGCTGGTCATCTCCTCAATTCCTTGTGTTCCTTCCATTTTTGTAAGCTTCCTCTCCAATCTCCAACTCATTCATGCCCTATAAAGCCTGAAACACTTAACACACAGATCACGGCATCGAATGGAATAAAGGAGAAATAAAATACATAATTAAAAGTCTCTAGGAAGCAAGTTTTCAATCATGTAATAACTTTAGGAAGGAATTATAAATGCATGCTTATTTAATGAATAAGTGGGTAAAGATCATGATAAAACCACATAATTAAACACAATATAAACCATAAAATAGTGGTTTATCAACCTCCCCACACTTAAACATTAGCATGTCCTCATGCTTAGTTGAAGGAGATAAAATGAATGAGTAAGAACATGTAAAACCTGTGCAATGCAATGCAACCTATATATGCGAATGCAACTATATGATTTTTGTCTACTTGATCAAAAGTAAGTGAGCTCTTCAAAACAATTGAAAATTAAATTCCACAAACTCAATTCTTATACAGTAAGAACAGATAAAAATGCAAGAAGATAGCTCATGAAAGCAGGGAACATAGAAATTCAAGCATGGAACCCTCATTGATAATGTATGTACACTCTAGCCTCTCTAGTGTATAGGGTCATCACTCTATCCTTCTCTAATCATGCTCTCTAATTTTTGTTCTTCCCCTAACCGATCAACAACATTTAATATACCAATGCAAACATCATGAGGTCTTTCCCAGGTTGTAATGGGGCCAAGGTGAGGGTAAGAATATATATATATATATATATATTCTATATAAATTGAATCTTTAATTAAGCCAAGCTTTAACATAACCTATATATTCTATATAACTTTAGAATTCATACCTAGCTACCCAAAAATTTCTTTTCACATTCCATACTCATGTTTCAACCTTTTATTTTGATTTTATCATACATGCATTGATCTTTATTCTTAATTTAACATTGGGGTAATTTTTGTCCCCTTATTTATTTGTGGAATATTTTTGGATTTTTTTTTAAAAAAAACATAGAAACATAAAAATAACATAGCTTATCAATGCACATAGATTTTTAATTCTTATAGTTTCACATGAGTAGGTATCCAAATTCCCATAATATTATCATGACTCATTTCCTTATTATCTTTTGTTTCCACAATTTCTCATACTTGGATAACACACACAATTCTATCTTAAGCTAACCAAAGATTCAATTTGGGATATATAATTATTTTTCTGCTTAAGGCTAGTAATGTGGTAAAATATAGAACAAATGGGATTTAAAGGCTCAAAGTGGCTAACAAAGGTAATTGAAAGGGTAGGCTTTATTTGGATAAGTGAGCTAAACAAATAATGGCCTCAATCATATGTAAACATATAAATATAATAAACATTGGACATATAGGATGAAACAAAATATAGATTACAATCATAGAGAAGTAAATACACAAGAATAAAATATTTATGGTTAAATAATGTAACCATGTAATTAGGCTCAAATCTCACAGGTTGTGTGTTCTTTGGCTCAAAAATCATGTTCCAAATACAACTTCAAGCAAATTTAACATAAAAGTTTTAATTAAAATTAGTAAAATTTTATTCCAAAGATAGGGTCTTAGAAGAAACTTATTGTCTTTTTAATCAAGCAGAACATGCATGCAACTAATCTATTACTATGCAATTTATCATATTCTATAAAAGAAAAATCTAACTAAATATCCTAATTTATTGGTGCTAGGGAAGAGAGATTACCTCCGGAAGTCAGGTACTGACCGGCCTCCCCACACTAAAGGCTTTGCACCGTCCTCGGTGCCATCTGTCAAGAACAAAGGTGGGCTGGTACCAGTATCTCCACAGTCGGGACCATCATGGCTCCCTGTGCTGGTAAAAGAAGTGGATTCCGGGGTGTCTGAGTCCTTGAATTTTCCCATGAGCAGCTCCTTGAGATATGTGAATCGGCGCTTGTTACGGCGCTCTCTCATCTTAGCTTTCTGTTCATGCCGATCCAACTTTTCAAGTATCTGATGGAGTAGTTGGGCTGTTGTAGGTGCTTGTGGTGTTGAAGAAGGAATATCTTCAACTGGTTTAATGGGCTGGCTGGTAGTGGCTGCTGGAAGTCTAAGGTACTTCCCGTTGGGGACATATTGATCATCCCGTGGAAGCATGGCTTTGGTGTCCCCAGCTCTGTAGGAGACTCCGATGGCTGAGACAAGATCTGAGACCAGGGCTGGAAAAGGTAAGTTGCCAGTGATTTGTACGTGTCCCATGGCATTCCGGATATGTCTTGGTAGATTCAGAGGTTGATCTGTAAGGATGCACCATAGTAGAACGGCCATGTCCGCAGTGAAGGAGGACTCGTGAGTGCTCGGAAAGACGTAATGGGACATAATCTGTGCCCATACGCGAGCCTCCTAGGTAAGTGCTGAAGCCAAAATTCCCTTAGGGCTGGTACGATGGTATCCGTAGATCCATCTGCTGCCAGGTAGTGTGATAACTCTGAGAACGGCGTCCCAGTCAAATTGGTACAGCTGGCGCTTGAGTGTGGCTTCTTGAAAGGCATCCAATCCTTCTGGAATAGGGGGAAGACTTAGAACTTTTTGAATGGCCTCTTCTGTAATGGAGACTTATTTCTGACGGACATAGACAGACTGCAGGGTTGGCAGGTGGAAGTTGGAGTAGAACTCGACTACCCAAGAAAGATTGACCTGCCTTGGCTGTCTTCGTAGGAAACCCCATTGTCTTCGGGCAATTTGTGGCTCAACAAAGGTAGCAATATTGGGTGGGAGGAGAAGAAGGTATTCGTTGTTGTAACTCCTTTCTGCCAGGATGGGGAACATCTACTCACAGTAGCGATTGGGGAATCGCGCAGTGTCCTTTGCTGGGAAGGCTCTTTCTTTATCGTCAACCTTTATAATCCTCTTAATTTTCTTTGTTGAGGGCTTTACCGTAGTTGAAGAGGGTTCTGCCACTAATGCTCTCTTTGTACCTCTTCTTGCTGGTTGTTTGGGAGTAGCTTTCTCTTTTCCTTTCTTGGTGGCCATCCTGTAAAAGGGAAGAGAAAGTAAATTAAATTTAAAGGGATAGAGCAAGGAAGAGGGTGGTGTAAGTGATAATCAATGCACAATAAAGAAGAATGATGTTAACACATGGTCCGGATTACATGTGAAAACTCATTAATGGAAAATAGCTAGTGCATATGATGACAAGTGAATGCAAGGTGTTTATTGGCATGCCGGCAAAGGGCATGAGTAGCATAGATCAAGCATCACTCGTAACAAACCATCACGTTTGTATTGACAATTAAATTCAATGAATAAAATAGTAAAGGAAATTTATGAAAAGCAAGCATTGAATATGAGAGTAGAAAAATGTAAAGAAGTTCATAATGCCATATGGGCTTTTTCACAAACACATAGCATGCATGTAGAAGAAGCTCTTGAAAATAAGAATTTGAACATGCAAGTAATCCCTTAAAAAGCAATATATAATTGTCAAACAAATTTACAACACTCCACAAGCATATAATAATAAATAATGACTCACATAAATTGATAACACCAAGTAAAAAGGAAAAAGAAAGAAAAAGAAAATATGAATAATGAAGGTGAAAAGAAAAGAAAAGAAGATAACATATAAAAATAATAGAAAAGTAAGGAGGGAAGGGGAACAAGAAGAACCTTCTTAATGGGGGTGAGAGAAAGTAAAAAGTGAGAAAGAAGGAAGAAGGGAAGAAGGGAGGGAGAAGAAATAAGGGGGGAATAAGAGAAAATAGGATTTGGGGAGAAAAAGATATGATAATTTGGCAAATCAGGAAAACTGTGCGGTGCAAGCGACGCGGTCGCGTGGGCCACACGCTGTCGCGCGACTTGTGCTTAAACTCAATGACGCGATCGCGTCAGTCACGCGGTCGCGTGACCCGTTTTAGGCTAATGGCGCGAGGGTAGCCTCGCAGTCGCACAACTCTCTGTTCAAAATCATAATAGTGCCAAATTTTGGGTGACGCGATCGCATGGGGCATGCGATCGCGTGAGTGGTCAATTATTGGGATACGACACGGTCGTGTGGGGCACGCGATCGCGTGAGAGAGACTGCGCGTCCAGCGCCAGTCCAGCACCACTCTAGCACAACTTTCGGCTGTGCACCCTTGTTACGTCGAAATCCAGGTCACGCGGCCGCGTGGGGTACGCGATTGCGTGGGGCACGCGATCGCGTGGAAGGCCATTATTCCCATATGACGCGGTCGCGTCGGCGACGCGGTCGCGTGGGACGATTTGTGCCATTGGCACGCCTCCAACCCTGCTCCTGTGTAACTCTCTGTTCATATTATTATTGTCTCCCAGCTCCTTGCGACGCGGACGCGTCAATGAGGCGGTCGCGTCACGTGATTATTTATTTATTTTTTTTAAATAAAAGTATGGAAATGCAGATGCATGAAATGTACTAATGAAGAGAAGAGTTATTGAATAAGAAAACTAAAAATAAAGAAAAGAATGATCATACCATGGTGGGTTGTCTCCCACCTAGCACTTTGCTTTAACGTCCGTAAGTTGGACGCTCCACTAGCTCAGTCTTCGGCTATGTGGGGATCTTCCAAGAGGAAGATCTCGAGCTCCTTGTTTTTCTTCAGCTTCTCGCCATGGTAAATGGTACAGCTTTAAACGATGTCCATTAACTTTGATAGGTTCAGAGCTTGAAGGATGACTTAGGTGATAGACTCCGTACGGTTCGGCCTTCTCTACTCTGTATGGACCTTCCCATCTTGATCTCAACTTGCCTGGCATGAGCCTCAGTCGAGACTTGTAAAGGAGGACTAAGTCCCCAGGTTGGAACTCTTTCCTCTTGATATGCTGATCATGTACAGCCTTCATCTTCTCCTTGTATAGTCGTGAGTTCTCATAAGCTTCTAGGCGAAGGCTTTCCAGTTCCTGCAGTTGCAACTTCCTTTCAGCTCCGGCTCTCTCAATTCCCATGTTGCATTCCTTTACTGCCCAAAAGGCTTTATGCTCTATTTCAACAGGGAGATGACAAGCTTTTCCATAAACTAAGCGGAAAGGACTCATCCCAATGGGTGTTTTGTATACTGTTCTGTATGCCCAGAGTGCATCTTATAGCCTGGTGCTCCAGTCTCTTCTATGAGGTTTGACTATCTTCTGCAAGATACGCTTTATCTCTCTATTTGACACCTCGGCTTGCCCATTAGTCTGAAGATGGTAGGCTGTTGCAACTTTATGAATTATCCCATGTTTCTTCATTAGTCCTATTAGTCTCCTGTTACAAAAATGGGTGCCTTGATCGCTCACGATTGCTCGTGGTGATCCAAAGCGACAAATAATATGGTTTCTCACAAAGAAAACAACAGTGTTAGCATCATCATTGCGGGTAAGAATTGCTTCTACCCATTTGAAAATATAATCCACAGCTAACAAAATATAAAAATAACCATTAGAATTTGGAAATGGACCCATGAAGTCAATGCCCCAAACATCAAAAATTTCATAGAAAAGCATAATCTGTTGAGGCATCTCATCCCTCCTGGATATATTACCAAATTTCTGGCATGGGAAACAAGATCTACAAAATTCAGCAGCGTCCCTAAAAAGAGTAGGCCACCAGAATCCACAGTCTAAGATTTTTCTAGCAG
This sequence comes from Arachis ipaensis, assembly GCF_000816755.2. NCBI lineage: Eukaryota > Viridiplantae > Streptophyta > Magnoliopsida > Fabales > Fabaceae > Arachis > Arachis ipaensis. The sequence continues at coordinate 103,147,275 of NC_029785.2, read as the reverse complement.
TTCTTTGAGGGCCAAAATGTCCTCCACTCTCAGATGAGTGACAAGCCTCTAAGATGGACTGGAATTCTAATTGAGGCACACACCGTCTAATTATCTGGTCAGTGCCACATCTCCATAATATGGGTCATCCCATATATAATATTTAGACTCGCTTTTCAGTGTGTCTCTTTGATGCTTAGAAAAGTTTGGAGGAAAAGTGCGGCTAACTAGATAATTAGCTACAGGTGCATACCAAGAGACTATCTCAGATACTGCTTGCAGGTGATCAAATGGGAAATTATCAGCTATAGGAGTGGAGCCATCTGTAATGTGCTCAAGGCGACTCAAGTGGTCTGCCACTAAATTCTGGTTACCACTCCTGTCCTTAATTTCCAAATTAAATTCTTGTAATAGCAGTATCCAACGTATAAGCCTTGGTTTGGACTCCTTTTTAGATAATAAATACTTCAGAGCTGCGTGGTCTGAATACACTACTAACTTCGTACCAAGTAAATAGGCTCAGAATTTATCCAGAGCAAAAACAATAGCAAGAAGCTCTTTCTCAGTAGTAGTGTAATTCGACTGAGCGGCATCTAAAGTTTTAGACGCGTAAGCAATAACAAAAGGGTCCTTACCTTCATGCTGAGCTAGTGCTGCTCCTACGGCATGGTTGGAAGCATCACACATTATTTCAAATGGTTGGCTCCAGTCTGGTCCTCTCACAATTGGAGCTTGAGTCAGTGTAGTCTTCAGCTTATCAAACTGTAGTAGCCTGGATAAGGGAAGTGCTACCTTACTGAAGTCCTTAATGAACCTCCTGTAAAAACCTGCATGGCCAAGGAAAGAACGGACCTCCCTCACAGAAGAGGGGTAAGGTAAACTAGAAATAACATCTACCTTTGCTGGATCTACAGAAATGCCAGTGTTAGACACAACATGTCCTAGTACAATCCCTTGTTTAACCATAAAGTGATATTTTTCAAAATTTAATACCAGGTTTGTATGTGATTGTCAGAAACACGTTCGTGGATTGAGAAAGGTGATGAGTGTCACTGATCATCACCTTCTCCATAGTTAGGCGCGAATGGATATCTTAGATAGGAACACGCATTTTTGAATAGAAAACAGAAATACTTGCATTAATTCATTGATACGCAGCAGAGCTCCTCACCCCCAACAATGGAGTTTAGAGACTCATGCTATCAAAGAGTACAAAGTTCAGGTCTAAAATTTCATGAGATACAAAATAAGTCTCTAAAAGTTGTTTAAATACTAAACTAGTAGCCTAGGTTTACAAAAAATGAGTGAACTATGATGGGTGGTGCAGAGATCCACTTCTGGGGCCCACTTGGTGTGTGCTGGGGCTGAGACTTAAACAATTCACGTGCATAAGGCTGTTTTGGGCGTTCAACGCCAGGTTTGGATCCATTTCTGGCATTGAACTCCAACTTTTAATCCTTTTCTGGCGCTGGACGCCGGAATTGGGCAGAGAGCTGGCGTTAAACGCCAGTTTACGTCGTCTATCCTTGAGCAAAGTATAAACTATTATATATTTCTGGAAAGCCCTGGATGTCTACTTTCCAACGCAATTGGAAGCGCATCATTTTGAGTTCTGTAGCTCCAGAAAATCCACTTTGAGTGCAGGGAGGTCAGAATCCAACAGCATCAGCAGTCCTTTTTCAGCCTGAATCAGATTTTTGCTCAGCTCCCTCAATTTCAGCCAGAAAAATACCTGAAATTAAAGAAAACAACACAACTCATAGTAAAGTCCAGAAATATGAATTTTTCCTAAAAACTAATGGAAATAAACTAAAAACTAACTAGAATATACTAAAAACTATATGAAATTAATCCCAAAAAGCGTATAAAATATCCGCTCATCACAACACCAAACTTAAACTGTTGCTTGTCCTCAAGCAACTAGACAAATAAAATAGAAGACTAATAGGTTGAGAAGAAATAATATCTCAGAGTTTTTGAGTGAAGCTCAGATTCTAATTAGATGAGCGGGACTAGTAGCTTTTTGCTTCCGAACAGTTTTGGCATCTCACTTTATCCATTGAAGCTCAGAGTGATTGGCATCTATAGGAACTTAGAATTCAGATAGTGTTATTGATTCTCCTATTTCAGTATGATGATTCTTAAACACAGCTATTTCATGAGTCTTGGCCATGGCCCTAAGCACTTTGTTTTCCAGTATTACCACCGGATACATAAATGCCACAGACACATAATTGGGTGAACCTTTTAGATTGTGACTCAGCTTTGCTAAAGTCCCCAATTAGAGGTGTCCAGAGTTCTTAAGCACACTCTTCTTTCTGCTTTGGACCTTGACTTTAACCGCTCAGTCTCAAGTTTTCACTTGACACCTTCACGCCACAAGCACATGGTTAGGGACAGCTCGGTTTAGCCGCTTAGGCCAGGATTTTATTCCCTTAGGCCCTCCTATCCACTGATACTCAAAGCCGTGGGATCCTTTTTATTACCCTTGCCTTTTGGTTTTAAGGGCTATTGGATTTTTTTTTTGCTGCTTTTTCTTGCTTCAAGAATCATTTTTATAATTTTTCAGATTATCAATAACATGTCTCATGTTCATCATTCTTTCAAGAGCCAACATATTTAACAGTCTTAAACAACAAATTCAAAAGACATATGCACTGTTCAAGCATTCATTCAGAAGACAGAAAGTATTGCCACCACATGTAACTAATTAGAATTTCCCTTATTAAAACTCGAAATTTTATTGCCTCTTATTCAAAAGATCTACTATTTTATTCATGTTTGCTGATGATGAGAAAAATAAACTATGGCTTAATTGGAGATAAAATCAAAATAGATACTAATTACTACTATATGACTCCTAAGGTGAACTTCTATCATGACACTATCACAGAGTTAAAGCAGAAATTGGAATTTAACAACCTTTGTTCTGGGAAGTGGATGTTCCTCTGATCCGTGGGGTGTTTGGTCCTTCAGGAGATAACTTCTTACGCTTCAATTCCCTTAAGTCACGCCATTTCTCCTCTTGTTCTTTAAACATATAGGTAAGAATTTGACTGTGTTCCTTCTTTTCTTTTGTTATTTGTTCCATAGCTTCCCGTATTTTGGTAATAGACGTCTCAAGATACTCCCAGTATTCAGATTGAGGGATTTCTGGGAGAAATTCCTGTGTTTTCTTCTTGGTGGGATCATCCTGTGCTTGTTGTTTTTCCATTGATGCTTTGGTGATTGGTTTCTCAACTGAGATATACTCAGTTATTACCATCCTTACTCCGGCGTCCTTGCAGAGCAGAGAAATTACGCTTGGATAAGCCAACCTGGCCTCTTTAGAATTTTTGTTAGCAATTTTGTAGAGTTCAGCTGAGATTAGCTGATGAACTTCCACTTCTTTTTCCATCATGATGCAATGGATCATCACTGCTCTTTTAACAGTGACTTCAGAACGTTTGCTAGTGGGCAACAGAGAATGCCCAATGAAGTCCAGCCATCCTCTGGTGACTGGTTTGAGATCTTCTCTCTTGAGTTGATTTGGGACACCCTTTGTGTTGGTGGTCCACCTGGCTCCAGGGATACATATGTCCTTTAGAATCTTATCCAGGCCCTTGTCTGTTCTCATCATTCTCCTGTTGAAGGAGTCTGGATCATCTTTCAGCTGAGGTAGCTTTAAGATCTCCCTAATCCTGTCAGGGTGGGTATGAACAATCTTTCCTCTGACCA
>NC_029785.2:103095318-103143531 GCF_000816755.2 Arachis ipaensis | reverse complement strand
AAAATAGGATTTGAAAAGAGTTGGATTGAATTTGCAAAGAGGCTTGGTGCTTATGGATTAAGATACATTTGATATTTTTAAAGAGGGATTTTCGAAATCAAGGTTCTTAACATGTTTATGCAAGAAATCATGAATTAAAAACATGAAATTTTAAAATTAGAATGAAAAAATATGAAGAAGAATGATTTTTACCTCCTCCCCACTATCCTGGCGTTTGAACGCCCAAACACTGCCTGTTTTGGGCGTTCAACGCCCAAATGCTGCTCTCCTGGGCGTTCAACGCCCAGTTGTTGCCCTTTTCTGGCGTTGAACGCCAGATTGCTATCCTTAGTGGCGTTCAGCACCCACTGGCTGCCCCTTTTGGGCGCTGAACGCCCAAAATAGGCTCTTACTGGCGTTTTCTTGCCAGTGAGCTCTTTTTCTCTGTTTTTTGTGCAGATTCCTTCTGTAACCCTGTGAACTTATGCAATTGATTCTTTACCTTGTTATCAATGAACTCAATCATGTCTTCAATCACGCCTGATGGGTATTTAGTGGAGCCATCAGCAAGTTGGAGACATATCCGGGTTGGTTTAACTTCTTCAGTTAAGCCAAGCTTTCTGATAGTGGATGCAGGTATTAGGTTGATGCTTGCCCCAAGATCGCATAAAGCTGTCTTGGTGCATTGACCTTCTAATATGCATGGTATCAGAAAACTCACAGGGTCTTTAAGCTTCTCAGAAAAACTTTTCAGAATGACTGCACTGCATTCTTCAGTGAGGAGAACTCTTTCTGTTTCTCTCCAATCCTTTTTATGACTCAAGATCTCTTTCATGAACTTGGCATAAGAAGGTATTTGCTCAAGTGCTTCTGCAAATGAAATCTTTATTTCAAGAGTCCTGAGATAATCTGCAAAGCGAGCAAATTGCTTATCCTGCTCCTCTTTCCGGAATTTTTGAGGATAAGGTATCTTGGCTTTATATTCTTCAACTTTAGTTGCTGTAGGTTTATTGCCTACAGAAGTGGTTGAAGAAGCCTTTTTAGAGGGGTTGCTTTCAGCATTTGTGTGTGTCTGATCCCTCACTGGCAATTGAGTGCCAGAGTTAGAAACTGGAGTGACGTTAGATGCCAACTCCTTGTCTGTTCCTGGCGTCTGAACGCTAGAACTGTGCCCATTTTGGGCGTTCAGCGCCAGATCTTGCCCATTTTGGGCGTTCAACGCCAGATCCTTGCCTATTTCTAGCGTTGAACGCCAGTCCTGCCTTGTTTCTGGCGTTGAACGCCAATCCTGAGCATGGTCTGGGCGTTCAGCGCCAGCCTTCCACCAAATTTCTGGCGTTTTAGTTCCAGAACTGCTTCTCCTTGGGCTCTTACTGTCCTCAGGTGAATTTTGGGTGGTTTTCTCATTTCTTATCTTTTTGCTGCCTTGAGGTGGGGTATTTAATATTTTCCCACTTCTTAACTGAACTGCTTGGCATTCTTCTGTTATTTGCCTTGATAGCTGCTGCTTTGTTTGCTTAAACTTTTCTTCCATATGTATATTAGCCATCCTTGTCTCTTGTAGTCTATCTTTGAATTCGGCTAACTATTTTGTTAGAAAGTCCAATTGCTGATTGAATTCAGCAGCTTGTTTTACAGGACTGAGTTCAGCAGTTGCTGTTTTAACCTCTTCTTTCATGGAAGGGTCACTGCTTAGGTACAGATGCTGATTCCTGGCAACTGTATCAATGAGCTCTTAAGCCTCTTCAATTGTCTTTCTCATGTGGATAGATCCACCAGCTGAGTAATCTAAAGACATCTGAGCTCCTTCAGCAAGCCCATAATAGAAGATGTCTAACTGAACCCACTCTGAAAACATTTCAGAAGGGAATTTTCGTAGCATCTCTCTGTATCTCTCCCAGGCATCATAAAGAGATTCACTATTTCCTTGTTTAAAGCCTTGGATGTCCAGCCTTAGCTGTGTCATCCGTTTTGGGGGAAAGTATTGATTCAGAAATTTTTCTGTCTGCTGTTTCCATGTCCTTATGCTGGCCTTAGGTTGGTTATTCAACCACCTCTTAGCTTGATCTTTTACAGCAAATGGAAACAGTAATAGTCTGTAGACATCCTGATCTATTTCTTTATCATGTATTGTGTCAGCAATCTATAGAAATTGTGCCAGAAACTCTGTAGGTTCTTCCTGTGGAAGACCGGAATACTGGCAACTTTGCTGCACCATGATAATGAGCTGAGAATTCAACTCAAAGCTACTGACTCCAATGGAGGGTATGCAGATGCTACTCCCATATGAAGCAGTAGAGGGGTTAGAATATGACCCCAGAGTCCTCCTGGACTGTACATTTCCGCTTAGGTCCATGATGGAGAAAGGGAGATGATGTAAAATAAAGAAAATATTTATTTATTTATTTTGAAAATAAAATAAATTAATAAAATAAATAAAAGTAGGTGAAGATTTTCGAAAAAATGAGGGGAGAGAAAGTGGTAAGAAAGTTTTGAAAAAGATATGATTTGGAAAAGATTTTAAATTTTGAAAAAAAAAATCTGAATTTTTAAAAATAATTTTCAAAAATTTGTTTTAAAATTAGAGAGAAAAGATATTTTTGAATTTAGTGAGGAAAGAGAAAAATAATAAAATAGCGCAAGATTTAAAATTTTTAGATCTAATGCTCCTTGTTTTCGAAAAATTTGGAGGGAAAACACCAAACTTAAAATTTTAAGATCAAGACACAAGGAAAACTCAAGAACACTTTGAAGACTCACAAGAACACAAGAACATGAAGAAGGAACACCAAACTTAAAATTTTCAAAAATCAAAGGGAAATCAACTAGAAAACACCAAACTTAAAGTTTGGCACAAAATTTAATAGAGAAAATATTATTTTTGAAAAAGATTTTTAAAAAAAGAGTGTACCAAACTGCCACGGACTAGACCAACACTCTAGCCAATTGGGCAGTAAATGTAACACTTGTTTTGAAGAAGGATATTTTTAACTAAGAACAATACTAAGAGACTCTAAACCAAAAAGAAAAATTTTCCTAATCTAAGCAACAAAATAAACCGTCAGTTATTCAAACACGAACAATCCCCGGCAACGGCGCCAAAAACTTGGTGCACGAATTGTGAATCACACTTTTCACAACTCGTACCACTAACCAGCAAGTGCACTAGGTCGTCCAAGTAATACCTTACGTGAGTAAGGGTCAAATCCCACGGAGATTGTTGGTTTGAAGCAATCTATGGTTATCTTGCAATTCTTAGTCAGGAAGTCAATTGTATTTATCAGTTGAATTGCGAATAAACAAGAGAGCATGGGTTAAAGGTTACTTGTTATGCAGTAATGGAGAATATGTTGGAGTTTTGGAGATGCTTTGTCTTCTGAATCTCTACTTTCCTTTGTCCTCTGATTCATGCACGCACGTCCTTCTATGGCAAGCTATGTGTTGGGGCATCACCGTTGTCAATGGTTACATCCCCTCCTCTTGTGAAAATGGTACAAATGCTCTATCATAGCTGCAGAGATCCACTTCTGGGGCCCACTTAGTGTGTGTTGGGCTGAGACTTAAGCAATTCACGTGCATAAGGCTGTTTTGGGCGTTCAACGCCAGGTTTGGATCCATTTCTGGCATTGAACTCCAACTTTTAATCCTTTTCTGGCGCTGGACGCTGGAATTGGGCAGAGAGCTGGCGTTGAACGCCAGTTTACATCGTCTATCCTTGAGCAAAGTATGAACTATTATATATTTTTGAAAAGCCCTGGATGTCTACTTTCTAACGCAATTGGAAGCCCGCCATTTTGAGTTCTGTAGCTCCAGAAAATCTACTTTGAGTGCAGGGAGGTCAGAATCCAACAACATCAGCAGTCCTTTTTCAGCCTGAATCAGATTTTTGCTCAGCTCCCTCAATTTCAGCCAGAAAAATACCTGAAATTACAGAAAAGCACACAACTCATAGTAAAGTCCAGAAATATGAATTTTTTCTAAAAACTAATGGAAATAAACTAAAAACTAACTAGAATATACTAAAAATTATATGAAATTAACCCCAAAAAGCGTATAAAATATCCGCTCATCAACCCTCCAGGCGTTCTGAACTCTGGTTGTCAGGAGCTCTCCATGCTTATTCTTCACTGCAGTGACTCCAGACTTCTTTGGCACCACTTGTACTGGGCTTACCCATTCACTATCTAAGATAGGATAGATGATATCTGCCTCTAGTAGTCTGGTCACTTCTTTTTTGACAACCTCTAGGATAGTGGGGTTCAGTCTTCTCTGGGGTTGACGGACAGGTCTTGCTCCTTCTTCTAAAAATATCCTATGCTCACAGACTTGAGGATTGATGCCTAATATGTCTGCCAAACTCCAACCAATTGCCTTCTTGTGCCTCCTCAGCACACCAAGTAGCTGCTCTTCCTGTTGAGAAGTGAGTTCCTTTGCAATGATAACCGAGAACTTCTGCCCGTCTTCAAGGTAAGCATATTTGAGGTGTGGAGGAAAGGGTTTTAATTCTAGCTTCTGATCATGTTCAGGCTCTGGGTTGTCTGGAGCTGGTAACAGTGGTAAGGCACTGTCATTGTCCTCTGAGAATGTCCCCACACTTGGACCTTGTCCTGTGTGCTTCTCTTCAAATTCCTCCTGGTGAACTTCAGCCACGGTTTCATCTATAATGTCACATTTGAGGATAGAGAGATCCTCTGGAGGATGCTTCATAACTCCATTTAGATTGAAGATCACTACTCGGCCATCTATTTCAAAAGAATATGTTCCTGAGAAAGCATCTAATTTAAAATTTAAGGTCTTCAAGAATGATCTTCCGAGTAGGATTGATGATGGCTTGTCTGAGTCATTTTGGGGCATTTCCAGGATATAAAAATTAGTGGGGAATGTGAGTCCCTTAATGCCCACTAAGACATCTTCAGCAACTCCAACCACTGTAATAATGCTTTTATCTGCTAACACAAAACGAGCTGCCGACCTTTTTAAGGGAGGGAGCCTCAAAACATCATATATAGACAAAGGCATTATACTTACACATGCTCCTAAATCACACATGCACTCAGAAATTATCACACCATCAATAGTACAATTAACTATACAAGGACCTGGGTCACTACACTTTTCAGGTAAACCCCCCATTAAAGCAGATATGGAACTTCCTAAGGGAATATTTTCTAATTCATTAATTTTGTCTTTATGTATACATAAATCTTTTAGAAACTTTACATACTTAGGTACCTGTTGAATAACATCAAAAAGGGGAACAATTACCTCAACCTTTTTGAATATCTCTACCATTTTGGGATCAGGTTCCAGCTGCTTCCTGGGCTTCCTTGCAAGTTGTGGAAATGGGATGGGAGTGGCGTTTTCTGCAGTGTCTGCGCCTTTTAGTGCTTCCACTCGTGGTTGTATTTCTTCTTCTTCAGCCATGTCCTGTATGTCCTCTTCCTCTTTAACATCTTCTATTTCCAGTACTTCTTCAGCTGAGGCGTGTTCTGGTGGGTTTGGCTCCTCTTGATTCCTCTCCTGCAGTATGGTTCCGGACCTTAGGGTGATGGCATTAATACCACCCTTGGGATTGGGTAATGGTTGAGAGGGAATTCCACTGGAGCTCAAAGGTTGGTTATTGGAGTTATTCATTGATCCTATCTGGGAGACAAGAGCCTGCAAAGTAGCGGTCAGACCATTTAGAGTGGCATTAATGTTATTTCCATGGTCTGTTGTCTCCGATCAATAGATTGCAGTAAGTCATCATTAGCAGAAGAAGAAGGATAGGTAATTTGAGAGGTCTGCTGTTGGGTATTCTGTGGTCCTTGGGATTGCCTCAGGTGAGGTGCTCTGTAAGGCTGATTCTGATTATGCTGCCTGTTGTTGTTATTATTCCACCTCTGATTTCCCTGATTATCTCTGCCTCCTCTGTTGTTGTTGTCCCTCCAATTCTGGTTAGAATTGTCTTGCCATCCGTGGTTGTAATTGCCACCTTGATTGTACCCTTGGTTGGGGCGGTCATAGAAGTTATGAGTGGCTGCCACGGTGTTGTCTTCCTGCTGGAGCTGTGGATATTCATCAGTATAGTGGCTATAATCAGTGCAGATTGCGCAAAGTCTCTATGGGACTAACTGTTGGTTTTGCTATGGTGGAGAAGGTTGAGCTTGCTGAACTTGTTGTTGATTCAATTGCATCTGCTTCAGCAAGTTGGTCATTTCACAAATACTCTGAGTTAAAGCAGCAGTCTCTCTGCTAGAGGATACTTCTGCAACGGCTTTTGCACGGCCTTGTTTCTGCCTGTGATTCCTAGTAGATTCAGCTAAGTCGCTGATCAATTGCCATGCCTCATCAGTGGTCTTGTACTTTTTCATAGATCCATTGCTAGCACTTTCCAATGTGGTCTTATCTTAGGGCCTCATGCCCTGTGTGACATAACCGAGTAACACTATCTTGTCAATCATATGGTGGGGGAAAGCTTCCAGAAGATTATTGAAGCGCTCCCAGTACTCATAGAGAGTTTCAGAATCATCCTGAACAATCATGGAAATGTCTTTTCTCAGTTTATCAGTAACTTCAGCCAGAAAGAACTTTTCCAAGAATTCTCTTCTCAGTGTATCCCAGTTGGATACAATTGCTGCTGGTTGAGTGTAGTACCACTCTCTTGCCTTTCCCTCAAGAGAAAACGGGAAAGCTTTCAGCAAAATTGAAGTTTCATCTGCACCATCACGCCTGACAGTAGAACAGGCTGCTTGAAAATCTCTCAGGTGCTTGATAGCCTCTTGAGCAGGTAAGCCATGAAACTTGGGCGTCAAATTGAGCAGTGCGGTCTTTATTTCAAAATCTGTAGCTACCGCTGGGTGATCCGCTTGAAATGGTTGCATTGTAAAATCAGGGGCTCCAGCCTCCTGGATAGTAACTCTCCTGGCTGCTGCCATGTTACCTGCGCGTGAAACAACCAAATCAGTAGAACGGGGGCTGGTTTCTTTCTCAAGTGACGTTTCAGATCCGCCCTTAGAAAGGACTAACCGACGCCGAGCTTGCCTTATTCGTGAAATAGTTCTTTCAATCTCAGGATCGAATATTAGCAAGCTTGGGTCAGGAAGCGAACGTGTCATCTAACGAAAGAAACAAGTAGCTTATAGTAGCAAAATAAAATAGAATGCAAATAAATAAATTCCAATTAATAACTTTAGCACTCTATTACAACTCCCCGGCAACGGCGCCAAAAATTGATGCAAGCGGAAATTGGCGAGTTAAGAATGATTATAAAATATGCGTTGCAAGTATAGTTCTCAACTAACCAGAAATCCGCTTATCAATTTAGAAGGGTGTCACAGAAATTAAAATTAAAATACTGGGAGTATGGATCCCAGGTCGTCTCCCAACGAGTTGCAGAAAAGTGTGCTATTTATTAATCAGATGTTTTCAAAAAGGTTTGAATTGAATGGCAGAAAATTAAATTAGAGAATTTATATAAATTTAAATAAAAGCCTTGACTAGGAGTTGATTAGCTGGAAGCCCTATTCTTGTTGGAGTACTCTCAAGATTAATTGACAATTGAGGGTTATTATGTTTAGTTGTCCCTTAGTAAGTAAGGGAAAGTCAAACAAGTTGGAATACTGTTTCTATCCACAAGTTCCAATCCACTCTTGGGAGGATTGGTGTGAGTGACTAGAGAATAATCCAACAATAACCCAATTACAATCTTTCTCTTGAGCATCCTAACTCAAGGGTTCCTTTCAATCAACTCCCCATCAAGTTAGGGAACTACTCGCTCATTGTAAATGTAAAATTCATAACATAAGAAAGGGAATTAAAGAAAGACATGATAAATAATGATCAAAAGATTAATTAAAAATAAAAGTAATTCTTGTATTGATAAATGCTAAAATAATCCAATGGTAAAATTAAGTAAATTAAGGAACATGGAAGAGTAAGAGACAAGTAAAGAGAACGAACTAGAATGTCAAAGTCTTGATGAGGCAATAACTCTTCTCAATATCCCAATGCAAAAACAATGAAAAATAACAAATCCTAAAAACCATGAATGTGTAGAAAGAAAACCTAGAGGAGAGGAAAACTAGATCTAAAAACTAAAACTATGCGAAATGAATGTTGTTGTTGGTTTCTGCATGTTCTCTGGCTCTAGTCTGCTTTTTTGGGCCGAAAACTGGGTTAAAATAAGGCCCGAAATCGCCCCCAGCGATTCTGCAGATTATGCAGATCGCGCATGTCACGCGATCGCGTCATCCATGCGGCCGCATCATTCGGCTTTCTGCTTTACCACGCGGTGATAGACTCATAGGACATCCATAACTTTAAGGCATAGACACTTAAATACTAATGATCATGTAATAAGACACAAACATAAACATAAAGCATAGTAAGCGAAAAACAGGAAAATAAGAACAAGGAGATTAAGGAATAGGTCCACCTTAGTGAGGGTGACGTCTTCCTCTTCTTGAAGAACCAATGGTGCTCTTGAACTCCTCTATGTCTCTTCCTTGTCTTTATTGCTCCTCCCTCATAGCTCTTTGATCTTCTCTAATCTCATGGAGGATGATGGAGTGCTCTTGGTGCTCCGTCCTTAGTTGTCCCATGTTGGAGCTTAATTCTCCTAGGAAAGTGTTGATTTGCTCCCAATAGTTTTGTGGAGAGAAGTGCATCCCTTGAGGCATCTCAGGGATTTCATGGTGAGGAATTTCATCATGCTCTTGTTGAGGTCCATGATCTCTTGTTTTGTGGTCAAATGCTCTATTACTGAGCTATGGACCCTTGAGATGAATCTCTCCATCTCCCATGATTCAGAAGTGGAAGATTTTGTCTTCCCTTTCCTCTTTCTAGAGGTTTCTCTGGCCTTAGGTGCCATAAATGGTTATGAAAAAATAAAAAGCAATGCTTTTACCACACCAAACTTAAAAGGTTTGCTCGTCCTCGAGCAAAAGAAGGAAGAAGGTAGTAGAAGAAGGAGAAAATGGAGGAGATGGAGGGACGTGAGTGGTTCGGCCATGTGTGGGTGGGTTTGGGAGGGGGGAGTGGTGAAGAGGTGATGGAGAAGAGAGAATCAGGTAATTGGTGAAGGATATTTGTGGAAGAGTATTATAGAAAGGTGTGAAGAGGAGAGAAGAAGAGGTGGGGTAGGTGGAAATCCTGTGGGGTCCACAGATCCAGAGGGGCCAAGGATGTATCATCCCTGCTCCTATTAGGCGTGTAAACGCCCTTGCAGTGCAATCCTGGCATTAAACGCCAGCTTGCTGCTTGTTTCTGGGGTTTAACGCCACTTCTATGCTCTGTTCTGGCGTTAAATGCCAGTTTGGTGCTTGTTTCTGGCGTTTAACGCCAGCTTGATGCTTCTTTCTGGCGTTAAACGCCAGTTTGATGCTTCTTACTGGTGTTTAAACGCCAATAAGTTCTTCCTCCAGGGTGAGCTACTTTTAAAGCTGTTTTTCATTCTGTTTTTGATTTTTCAGTAGTTTTTGTGACTCCACATGATCATCAACCTAAAAAAACATAAAATAACAATAGAAAATAAATAAATATAATTAAATAACATTGGGTTGCCTCCCAACAAGTGCTTCTTTAATATCAATAGCTTGACAGTGAGCTCTCATGGAGCCTCACAGATATTCAGAGCATTGTTGGAACCTCCCAACACCAAACTTAGAGTTTGGTTGTGGCCTCCCAACACCAAACTTAGAGTTTGACTGTGAGGGCTTTGGTTGACTCTGCAGTGAGAGAAGCTTTTCATGCTTACTCTCCATGGTTACAGAAGGAGATCCTTGAGTTTTAAACACAAGGTTGTTCTCACTCAGTTGAAGGACCAATTCTCCTCTGTCCACATCAATCACAGCTCTTGCTATGGCTAGGAAGGGTCTTCCAAGGATGATGGATTCATCCTCATCCTTCCCAGTGTCTAGGATTATGAAATCAGCAGGGATGTAAAGGCCTTCAACCTTTACTAACATGTCCTCTACTTGTCCATAAGCCTGTTTTCTTGAGTTGTCTGCCATCTCTAAAGAGATTCTGGGAGCTTGCACCTCAAAGATCCCAAGTTTCTCCATTACAGAGAGTGGCATTAAGTTTATTCCTGATCCCAGGTCACACAGAGCCTTCTCAAAAGTCATGGTGCCTATGTTACAGGGAATTAGGAATTTACCAGGATCCTGTTTCTTTTGAGGTAATTTCTGCCTATCCAATGCATTTAGTTCATTGGTGAGCAAGGGAGGTTCATCTTCCCAAGTCTCATTACCAAATAATTTGGTATTCAGCTTCATGATTGCACCAAGGTACTTAGCAACTTGCTCTTCAGTAATGTCTTCATCCTCTTCAGAGGATGAATACTCATCAGAGCTCATGAAGGGCAGAAGGAGGTTCAATGGAATCTCTATGGTCTCTAGATGAGTCTCAGATTCCTTTGGTTCCTCAAAGGGAAACTCCTTATTGGTCACTGCGCGTCCCATGAGGTCTTCCTCACTAAAATTCACGTCCTCCCCCTCCTCTTTGGGTTCGGCCACACCAAGTAAGGTAATGGCCTTGCACTCTCTTTTTGGATTCTCTTCTGTATTGCTTGGGAGAGTACTAGGAGGAGTTTCAGTGACCCTTTTACTCAGTTGGCCCACTTGTGCCTCCAAATTTCTAATGGAGGACCTTGTTTCATTCATGAAACTTAAAGTGGCCTTAGATAGATCAGAGACTATATTTGCTAAGCTAGATGGATTCTGCTCAGAATTCTCAGTCTGTTGCTGAGTGGATGATGGAAAAGGCTTGTTATTGCTAAACATATTTCTTCTACCATTATTAAAGCCTTGTTGAGGCTTTTGTTGATCCTTCCATGAGAAATTTGGATGATTCCTCCATAAGGGATTATAGGTATTCTCATAGGGTTCCCCCATGTAATTCACCTCTGCTATTGCAGGGTTCTCAGGATCATAAGCTTCTTCTTTAGAAGATGCCTCTTGAGTACTGTTGGATGCAGCTTGCAATCCATTCAGACTCTGAGAAATCATATTGACTTGCTGAGTCAATATTTTATTCTGAGCCAATATGGCATTCAGAGTATCAATTTCAAGAACTCCCTTCCTCTGAGGTGTCCCATTACTCACAGGATTCCTTTTAGAAGTGTACATGAACTGGTTATTTGCAACCATGTCAATGAGTTCCTGAGCTTCTGCAGGCATTTTCTTTAGGTGTATGGATCCATCTGCAGAATAGTCCAATGACATCTTTGATAATTCAGACAGACCATCATAGAATATATCCAGGATGGTCCATTCTGAAAGCATGTCAGAAGGACACTTTTTGGTCAGTTGCTTATATCTCTCCTAAGCTTTATAGAGGGATTCACCTTCTTTCTGTTTGAAGGTTTGAACATCCACTCTAAGCTTGCTAAGCTTTTGAGGAGGAAAGAACTTGGCTAAGAAAGCCGTGACCAGCTTATCCCAAGAGTTTAGGCTATCTTTAGGTTGAGAGTCCAACCATATTCTAGCTCTGTCTCTTACAGCAAACAGGAAAAGCATAAGCCTGTAGACCTCAGAGTCAACCCCATTGGTCTTAACAGTATCACAGATCTGCAAGAATTCAGTTAAGAACTGAAAAGGATCTTCTGATGGAAGTCCATAAAACTTGCAGTTCTGTTGCATCAAAGAAATTAATTAAGGCTTTAGCTCAAAATTGTTTACTCCAATGGCAGGGATTGTGATGCTTCTTCCATGTAAATTAGAATTTGGTGCAGTAAAGTCACCAAGCATCTTCCTTGCATTGTTATTATTTTCGACCATGTCTCCTTCTTTTTCGAAAATTTCTATCAGATTTTCTCCAGAGAGTTGTGCTTTAGCTTCCCTTAGCTTCCTATTCAGAGTCCTTTCAGGTTCAGGATCAGCTTCAACAAGAATGTTCTTATTCTTGTTCCTGCTCATATGAAAAAGAAGAGAACACAAAAGAAAATATGGAATCCTCTATGTCACAGTATAGAGATTCCTTTATGTGAGTAGAAGAAGAAAAGAAATTCGAACACAGAGAGAGGGAGGGGGTTCGAATTTTTAAGAAAGAGAAGTGTTAGTAGATAAATAAATAATTAGATGGAGGTGAGAGAGAAGAATTTTCGAAAATAATTGAAAAGAAAAGAAAAATATTTTTGTTTTTATTTTGAATTTTGGTTAGAATTCGAAAATTAAGAAAATAAAATTAAATCAAATTAAAATTTAAAACAAATAGTTAATTAAAAAGGAATTTTGAAAAAAAAGGAAGGTGATTTTCGAAAATTTAAATAGAGAATTAGTTAGGTAGTTTTGAGAAAGATATGATAGTAAACTTTTAAAATCAAACAAAAAGTTAAGTAGTAAAAAAAAATTGAAAATCAAAGTTTGAAAAGATAAGAGGTTAGAAAAGATTTTAAAATTGATTTTAAAAAAGATTTGATTTTGAAAATTAAAGTTGATTACTTGACTAACAAGAAACAAAAGGATATGATTTTAAAATTTAAAGATTGAACCTTTCTTACTAGGCAAGTAACAAACTTAAAATTTTTGAATCAATCACATTAATTGTTAGTAAAGATTTTGAAATTATGAAACAAAATAAGAAAAAGGTTTTTGAAAATAAAATTGAAATTTTCGAAAATATGAAAGAAAAAATGAGAAAGATTTGATTTTTGAAAAAGATTTGAAAAAGATAAGATTTTTAAATTGAAAATTTGATTTGACTCATAAGAAACAACTAGATTTTAAAAATTTTTTAAAAAGTCAACTCAAATTTTCGAAAATTTATGAGTGAAAAAGGGAAAGATATTTTTTTTATTTTTGAATTTTAATGAAGAAAGAGAAAAACATAAAATTGATGCAAAACATAAAAATTTTGGATTAAAATAAAAGATGCATGCAAGAACACTATGAATGTCAAGATGAACACCAAGAACTTATTTTTGAAAATTTTTAAGAAAAGAAAAACATGCAAGACACCAAACGTAGAAATTTTTAATTTTTAGACATTATGAATGCAAGAATGCATATGAAAAATAAGATGCAACACACAACAAGAAAATATGAAGATCAAACAAGAGGATTCATCAAGAACAACTTGAAGATCATGAAGAATGCAATGCATGAATTTTTGAAAAATGCAAAAAAGAGATAAACATGCAATTGACACCAAACTTATGACTTGACACTAGATTCAAGCAAGAAACATCAAATTATTTTTAGTTTTATGATTTTATTAATTTTTTTGATTTTTTTCGAAAATTAATTGGAAAACGAGAATTAAGGATTTCAAAATTTTTAATGAGAATTCCAAGAATCATTCAATGTTAGTCTAAAGCGCCGGTCCAGGAATTAGACATGGCTCACTAGCCAGCCAAGCTTTCAGTGAAAGCTCCGGTCCAAAACACTAGACATGGCCAATGGTCAGCCAAGCTTTAGCAGATACAAATCAGGCATACAACAGCTGAATTGCTGAAGAAGTCAAAGAAGCTCTTCTCTTAAGGATAAGTGAAACCTCGGTCCAAAAGATTAGACATGGCTTAACAGCCAGCCAGGATTCAACATATCTCTTGAAACTCTAGAATTCATTCTTAAAAATTCTGAAGCCATAGAATAATTTAATTTTTTTTCGAAAATAATAAGAATAAAAGAAAAAACTTAAAATTAAAATAAAATTACCTAATCTGAGCAACAAGATGAACCGTCAGTTGTCCAAACTCGAACAATCCCCGGCAACGACACCAAAAACTTGGTGCACGAAATTGTGATCCTTAACAACGGCACCAAAAACTTGGTGCTCGGAACGTAATTCACACACTTTGTCACAACTTCGCACAACTAACCAGCAAGTGCACTCGGTCGTCCAAGTAATAAACCTTACGTGAGTAAGGGTCGATCCCACAGAGATTGTCGGCTTGAAGCAAGCTATGGTCACCTTGTAAATCTCAGTCAGGCGGATTCAAATGGTTATAGAGTTTTAATAATTAAAAGATAAATAGAACGTAAAATGGGATAGAGATACTTATGTAAGTCATTGGTGAGAATTTCAGATAAGCGTATAGAGATGCTTTCGTTCCTCCTAAACCTCTGCTTTCCTGCTGTCTTCATCCAATCATTCCCACTCTTTTTTATGGCAAGCTTTGTGTAGGGCATCACCGTTGTCAATGGCTACTTTCCATCCTCTCAGTGAAAATGGTCCAAGATGCGCTGTTACCACACGGCTATTCATCTGTCGGTTCTCGATCATACTGGACTAGGATTCATTAATCCTTTTGCGTCTGTCACTACGCCCAGCACTCGCGAGTTTGAAGCTCGTCACAGCCATCCCTTCCCGGATCCTATTCGGAATACCACAGACAAGGTTTAGACTTTCCGAACCTCAAGAATGGCCGCTAATAGTTCTAGCCTATACCACGAAGACTCTGATCTCACGATCAGAATGCTAAGAGATACACATTCAAGCATGTTTGCATGTAGAACGAAAGTGTTTGTTAGGCACGCGTTCATAAGTGAGAATGATTATGAGCGTCACATAATCATCACATTCATCATGTTCTTGAGTGAGAATGAATATCTTAGAGAAGAAATAGGTCTGAATTGAATAGAAAAATAGTAGTACTTTGCATTAATTCATGAGGAACAGCAGAGCTCCACACCTTAATCTATGGTGTGTAGAAACTCTACCGTTGAAAATACATAAGAACAAGGTCCAGGCATGGCCGAATGGCCAGCCCCCTAAACGTGTACAAAATGATCTAAAGATAATCCAAAGATATTCCAAAAGATGTAAATACAATAGTAAAAAGTCCTATTTATACTAAACTAGTTACTAGGGTTTACAGAAATGAGTAAATGATGCAGAAATCCACTTCCGGGCCCACTTGGTATGTGCTTGGGCTGAGCATTGAAGCTTTCACGTGCAGAGGTCTTTCTTGGAGTTAAATGCCAGTTTGTAACCTGTTTCTGGCGTTTAACTCTGCTTTGCAACCTGTTTCTGGCGTTTAACTTCAGAATAGGGCAGAAGGCTGGCGTTGAACGCCAGTTTGCGTCATCTAAACTCGGGCAAAGTATGAACTATTATATATTGATGGAAAGCCCTGGATGTCTACTTTTCAACACAATTGAGAGCGCACCATTTGGACTCCTGTAGCTCCAGAAAATCCACTTTGAGTGCAGGGAGGTCAGAATCCAACAGCATCTGCAGTACTTCTTCAGCCTCTGAATCAGATTTTTGCTCAGGTCCCTCAATTTCAACCAGAAAGTACCTAAATCACAGAAAAACACACAAACTCATAGTAAAGTCCAGAAATGTGATGTACCCTCAACAGTGCATCAGAGCGTACTTCTATGGACTAAGGAAGGCAAACCTAAAATTGCCAAAGCGGATTCGAGTCTATATGTCGAGCAGATGCATGTCGATTTTAGAATTTATAATCGAAAATTAAAGCCTTTAAATGTTGATCAATCTCTAAATCCTTATAATTGTGAAGGGCGTTATTTGACTTCAGAAGGCCTTTCGGTAAAGTTGCATTATCCAGACGTGGGCTTCGAACTGACTGGTTGGGACTGTCTTTCTTGAAGACTCTGAAGATTGCACCATGAGCTAGGTTGAGGGGGTTTCCAATTACCTGGTAACATTACATAATTATTTAAATAATTTTCAGTTTTTAGAAAATAAAGATGATTCTTCTGATGAAGTTGAATCGGATAGGGTTAGTAAATTTGTTAATGGTAGTATGTTTGATTCGATGCTTCCAGTCGAATTTAGTTATGATTTCCCTACTTCTTGTAATGAAATTAATGATGCGAGCTGGATTGCCGATTTAATAGCAGAGGTCCATTGTGTAGAAAATAAAATTAGCAATGATTTAATCGAAAGTCAAGTCTCTTCTATTTCTCATGATTCTATTGATTTTACTTTTGATTGTATTTATGATTTGGAGCCTTTGGGATTTGAAAAATATTCAATTAAAGAGGATGATTACTATAAAGGGTTCGAATCTCAGGATCCTTTAGAAGAAATTAATTTGGGGACTCATGATGACGTTCGAATTACGTATATTTGTAAAGATCTTGTTGATCCTTTTTGAACTGACCTTTTCAATTTGTTACATGAGTTTAAAGATTGCTTTGCGTGGGATTACCATAAAATGCCTGGTCTCGATCGTTCATTAATAGAATATCGATTAGCATTAAAACCTAATACTCGACCTGTGAAGCAAACCCCAAGACGTTTTGCTCCTGAAATCAATGTGAAAATTAAAGAAGAAATAGAACGCTTGATCAAAGCAAAATTTATTCGAACTACACGTTATCTAGAGTGGGTATCAAATATTGTCCCTGTGATGAAGAAAAATGGGAAGTTAAGGGTGTGCATTGATTTTCGAGATTTGAATAATGCCACTGCAAAGGATGAGTACTTTATGCCGATTGCAAATATGTTAATTGATTCTGCAGCAGGAAATGAAATTCTTAGTTTCATGGATGGTTATTCTGGATATAACCAAATTTTCATTGCGGAAGATGACGTAGCTAAAACTGCCTTCCGTTGTCCTGGGGCATTAGGTACATATGAGTGGGTGGTTATGCCTTTTGGTTTAAAAAAATACTGGAGCGACATATCAACGAGCAATGAATGCCATTTTCCACGAGTTTATTGGAAGATTTATGGAGGTATATATCGATGATGTGATGGTCAAGTCGATTTCTGTGAGTCAGCATATAGACCATTTAAGAAAGGCATTCCTTACTATGAGGAAGAAATGATTAAAAATAAATCCGTTGAAATGTGCTTTTGGAGTGTCGGCTGAAAATTTCTTGGAATTTGTTGTTCATAAAAAAAGAATAGCCATTGATAAAAATAAAGCAGATGCAATATTAGCATTGTCTGCATCCAAATCGAAGAAGAAAGTGCAATCATTTTTGGGTAAAGTTAATTATCTTCGAAGATTCATCTCGAATCTTTCAGATTGAACTAAAGTGTTTGTACCTTTAGTGAAATTAAAAAATGGTTCGAAATTCGAATGGACCACAGAGCATCAATTAGCGTTCAATTCGATCAAGGCGTATTTGTCAAAAGCACCTATTATGGCAAATGTTTGTCCATCTGAACCTTTAAAATTATACATTGCAGCATTTGAAAATACTATAGGGTGTATGTTAGCTCAAGATGATGAAAACGGGCATGAACGGGCAGTTTATTACCTTAGTCGAGTTTTAACCGATATTGAGACAAGGTATTCCCCGATCGAAAAATTGTGTTTGTCACTATATCATGCTTGTATGAAGTTAAAATGTTATATCGTGGCTAAATCAGTGAAAGTTATAGCGCAAACCGATCTTATTAAATATATGTTAAGTTTTCCTATATTGAGAGGACGTTTGGGGAAATGGATGCTAGCGTTAACAGAATTTGATTTACAGTATGTCCCAGCAAAGACTGTTAAAGGACAGGTCATTGCAGATTTTCTTGTAGATAATTCGAAAGATCTGCATGATCAGGGAAAAAATATAGTTGATGTAGAAGTCAACTATTGGAAATTGTATTTCGATGGATCTAAGAATAAAGATGGTGCAGGGGTTGGAATTCTCATTATCTCACTGGAGGATATCCCATCAGAGTTCTTGTTCGAATTAAAGTATCCTTGTTCCAATAATGTAGTTGAATATGAGGCTTTGATTTTGGGTCTTGAAATTTTAATCGAAAAAGGAGTTTTAGAAGTCCAAATTCTAGGAGATTCACAATTAGTTTTAAAGCAGTTGTCGAAGGAGTTTAAGTGTAATAATGAGATGTTACAAAAATATTTAGTAACTGCTTGGGAGTTATTGACGTCTTTTCAAAAAGTTTCTTTGGTGCATATCCCTAGAATTCATAATGAAATTGCTAATGAGTTAGCCCAAATTGCTTCAAGGTATCGGGTCGGCCCAGAGACTTTTAGAAAATTATCTGGTATCCATCAAATTTTGGTACTAGCAAATGAAAGAGAGGTCTTGTGTATAGATGGATGGGAGGATTCTGATTGGAGAAAGACTATTGCTCTTTATTTAAAGGATCCCAATGTTGCAGTTGATAGAAAGATAAAATTACGAGCAATGAATTTTGTCTTATTAGCTTATGAATTATACAAAAAAGGGATTGATGGGAGTTTGTTAAGATGCTTAAGTCGAGATGATCAAAGCATTGCTTTGGATGAAGTCCATAATGGAATATGTGGTGCCCATCAGGCAAGGAAGAAGATGAGATGGGTATTGTATCGAAACCATGTATATTGGCCATCTATGATAAAAGATTGTATTGATTATGCAAAGGCATGCTTGGAATGCCAAAAGCATGGTTCAATTCAACAAATTCCAGCATCTGAATTACATTCGATAATAAAGCCATGGCCATTTAGAGGTTGGGCTTTGGATTTAATTGGATTAATTCATCCTCCTTCATCCAAGCAACATAAGTTTATCTTAGTAGCGATTGATTATTTTACGAAATGGGTTGAAGCGATTCCTTTGATTGAAGTAAGTCAAAATGAAATAATAGATTTTATTGAGGAACATATTATTCATCGATTTGGAATTCCTCAAACATTAAGTACTGATCAAGGAACAATGTTTACTGGTCATAGGATGAAAAGTTTTGCGGCTTCAAGGAGTATTAATATGATTACTTTGACTCCTTATTATGCACAGGCTAATGGGCAGGTAGAAGCAGCAAATAAGATATTGATAGGCTTGATTAAAAATCATATTGGGAATAAATCTCGAACATGGCATGAGACTTTAAGTCAAGTATTATGGGCTTATCAGAATTCACCAAGAGGTTCGACAGGGACTTCACCTTATAAATTGGTGTATGGCCATGATGTAGTGTTACCATTAGAAATTAATTTAAATACTTTAAGAGTATCAAAACAAAATTATTTGCCAGTCGATGATTATTGGAATGCAATGTTTGATGAGTTAAATGAGTTAGACTCAGAGCGAATCTTAGCACTTGATAATGTAATTCGACAAAAAGAAAGTGTTGCTCAAAGTTATAATCATCGAATTAAGAAAAAATCTTTCAAAATAGGTGAGTTAGTTTTGAAAGTCATTTTACCGATGGAAAAGAAATCAAGATTCTTGGGTAAGTGGTCCCATAGTTGGGAAGGTCCCTTTCAAGTGATAGGGGTATATTGTGGAAATGCTTATCAAGTTAAAGATATTGAATCAGGGAAAGTGATTAATTTGATTAATGGGAAATATCTGAAATATTTCTATTGTTGGCAAACATAGAAATTTAACATGCATAAGTTCAGAAAAGTTAAAAGTCATTACAAAAACAAAATTACAAATGAAAAGAAATTCAAGGCGCCACTAGTTTAGCCAAATCAGAGCGCAGCTTTGTCCTTTTGTTTTCCAGAATGGAAAGCACTTCAATTTGTTTAAACTTGTCAGTTTGAATTTTCTCAAGTTGTTTTTCATATTCTCCTTTCTTGGTATCAATTGAGACAAGTTCTTGAATAAGGAGATGTTGATCTTGCTAGGCTACGGCCAAAGGTTTGGCTAGGGTGTCTCGACTTTGGCGTATGGTGGCAAGTTGTTCTTGAATCTGAATTAATTCTGCCTCAAGTCTTGCTTCTTTTTTATCATGAAAAGCTTGAACAGAAATGGCATGGGAAATTCTTACATCAAATTCCTCATGAGAAGCTTGGATGAGTTGAGCGGTTGCGTGACAATTTTCTATATTGGATTTGGCTATTGCTTCTTCATTCTCGATTTCTTGAAGTTGGAATTGAGATGAAACACTCTCATTAAGAAGCTGTTTGAATTCTTGAATGGAGGCAGAATGTGGTGTGTTAATTGGGAGTTCAAAAGAGGAATTCAAAAGATCAGCCAAGAGTTTGTTGAGAATTGGATCATTAACCCATGTGGTAGGTGGATGATCCAGAAGCTTGATGAGTGATCGAAATTATTCCCGAATATCAGGATCCAATTCAATTGAAGGCCTTGATGTGGCAGGTCTTGAGATCGCTGGTACAGGCACTGAGATTTTATTTTCCTGGATAACTTTATTTAAGACAGAAATCAAGTTGTCCAAGAAAGAACTTGTAGGAGTGGTGGAAGCACTCGTTGTTCCAGGTCTTGGTCCGGGAGGAGTTTGAAGGTTAGTTTGGGGTGAAGATCTGGGTTGTAACTTGGGAGGAGTTTTCGAAACCTTAGACTGAGAGGAAGTTGAATTAGTAGTGTCAGCAGCTTTAGAAGAAGAATCGGAGTCTGTGACTACTATATTTTCTGTGGAAGATACGGCTTGATTATTTGGTGAAATTGATTCAAGTTTATGGGTTTCTTCTAGAGAGTGCTGCAAAGGATTTGCTGTTAGATCAATCACCTATGTCGTGTGAGAAAGTGGCGGATGAGTAGCAGAAATTGTTTGTAGGGACCCGGTGAATTGGATTGAACCATGTGATGTGGAATGCTCTGGGTCATTCTGTTGTTGAGGAATTGGTTGATCGAGAGCTCCAGTAGAAGAAGTCGATTGGGCAACATTAATAAGCTAATACAAAATGTACACAATTGTGAGTTTAAAATTTATTTTTTAAACTAAGTAAAATGTGTAGAGATGGTTGTGTTACCTGAGGAATTCTGGATCTTAGTATTAACTGAGTGACAGGATCAGAATCGGCTGCATCTTTCAATTGAGAGGAAGCAACAAGAGTGTCCTTGTTGGTTGGTTCACTTTCATCAGAACTCTCAGTTGATGATGGCAGTATCAACTGATAAGAAATTCAGAGTTGAGTATGGTTAAGAAAATATAAGTTGAAGTGCATCTTAAGTCAAAAGGGAGAATTATAGGAAATGGTTACCTTTCGAGAAGTTCTGGTAGGAGTTCTTCTACTCTTAGATGGTGGTGGTCGAGCAGTTTCAGCTTTCCTTTTTTGAGTTCTTTTTGGAGAACTCTCAACAACAAGGGTAGTTCGAATTGCAGTTTATTGAATGTCTTCCAAGGTATGGGTGTACCTAGAGTAGTAAGCAGCCCACCATTCAAAATAGGATTTGGTGATATAGAAGCTGCAATCGTACACCACGAAATTGAAACGGTCCCTGCGCTGTTGATTCTTTAAGAGGTAAGAATTAAAATCCTCTTGAGTAGTCAAGGTAATGTGGCAGAAAGGATCATCATTTCGAGGTTGTGGTGTTGGGATGGCTTGAGAAAATTCCAATTGTCTGGCTGTCAAATGTGGAGCATACAGGGTAATTTTGAACCTTTCTTTCTTATGTAAAGGTAGCCCTATTGGTATTACTTGGACAGTCAACATGTTTGCCCAAATTCGATTTACAAGTTCATTTGCTTCATTTGTGTCAGGAAAGAGTAAACGTTCCAACCAAGCAGGACCATGATTGCGATGCAAGAAAGGAGTAAAATTAAGTTTGTCATTGTCGAAATCTTTACAAGTATGGAAAAGAGAGAAAATAGCCCAAAATCTGTCTTCATCTGATTCGGTTTTTGGAAAATTGGGTCTGAATTCAGACAATCGAAAACCATCAATGTATTGCTTATCTGTACTACCCCCTTCAGATTTGTCATGAAATTTTCAAAAATGGCATTGATAAACCACTATTTCATGGTTTATCTTGTGCTCAATTGAGTGGATTTTATCAACTCTTTACCCACTTATACATACTATTTGCATGGTTTTACAACTCCTTCCTGATTTTGTGCTATGATTGAAAACATGCTTCTTTGATCTTATATTTGCTTATTATTAATCCTCTCTTATTACCATTAGATGCCTTGATATGTGTGTTAAGTGCTTTCAGAGATTATAGGGCAGGAATGGCTTGGAGGATGGAAAAGAAGCATGCAAAAGGGGAAGGAGTACAAGAAGTTGAAGAAACTGCAAAGTTGTCAGCCTGACCTCTTCGCATTCAAACAGTCATAACTTGAGCTACAGAGGTCCAAACGACGTGATTTCAGTTGCGTTGGAAAGCTAACGTCTGGAGCTTCGATTTGATATATAATATACCATAGTTTCCCTGACGCTAGGTGACGCGACCGCGTGCTCCATGCGGATGCGTCGCAGTGACGGAAATTCAGCATGTTGAATTCGCAACCAGCGAATTCTGGGTTGTTTCTGACCCATTTCTCGGCCCAGAAAACACAGATTAGAGGCTATAAAGTGGAGAAATACATCCATATATAAATATGCTTTCAATATTCACAATTTTAGGAGTAGATGTAGTTTTTAGAGAGAGAGGTTCTCTCCTCTCTCTTAGGATTAGGATTTAGGATTTCTCTTAGTTTTAGGAGTGGCTCTCAATCCCAGGTTCTTTATTTTTATTTATTTTCCCAATTTAATTTATGAACTCTTCCATGTTTCATATAATTTTCTTAATTAATGTTATTTGAGGTATTTCAGATTTAAGATTGCTTTCAATTTAATTTAGATATTTTTCTCCCTTTTGGCTTTGGTCAAGTGATTGGTAGTACTTGAGTTATCAAACTCAGCAAGTGATTGAAATTGGCAGATTCTACTTTAGCTAGGATTGCTCTAACACTAGTCTCTCCACAGGAGTTGACTATGACTTGAGAATCAAGCTAATCAGTCCACTTAACCTTCCTTTGTTTAATAAAGGCTGACCAAATGGGATTAAAACCCAATTCTCTTCACACTTGATAAGGATAACTAGGATAGGAATTCCAATTCTTATACCTTGCCAAGAGATTTTATTATTATTATTTTATTTTACTTGTCATATAACATATTCCCTCCTTACTTCCAAAACCCCAATTTATAAACTCATAACCAATAATAAGAACATAACTCCCTGCAATTCCTTGAGAAGACGACCCGAGGCTTGAATACTCGGTTATCAATTTTAAAAGGGGTTTGTTACTTGTGACAACCAAAAACTTTTGTAAGAAAGGTTGATTGCTTGGTTTAGTAACTATACTTACAAAGAGAGTTTACTATAACCTCTAAACCATCAATCTTCAGTTCTTCAAAATGGCGCCGTTGCCGGGGAATTGCAAACGTGTGCCTTATTATTGGTTATTGTAAATATTTAAAAAAAAATTTCTTATCATTCTTATTTTTAAAAATCAAATATTTTTTTTAAAATCATATCTTTTTCAAAATCTTTTCTTATCCTTTTTCAAAAATCATATCTTTTTCAAAATATTTTCTTTTTATTAGTTTTTGTTCTTATTTTCTCCTACTACTATGAACTCTCACCCCTTTGGTTATGAGTCTGGTTACAATTATGTTGCAGAAAGAAGAAATTACAATGAGAACAGGCACCAAGGTTGGAACAATCAAAGATGGGAGGAGCCACAAGGATTTGATCAACCCTCTTGGCAACAACCACCACCATATGCCTATGAACCCTTTCCTCAACATGACTTTGGACCACCATACTCACAAGCCCCTTTCCGCCAATCACCTCCATATGACCCTAACCCGTATCCACCATACCAACCACCTTATGAGCCAAATGAACCATACACAGAACCACCACCTTTCCAACACAACTACTCTCATGAACCACCACCTCAATATTCACCATCTCCATATCATTATCAAGATGAACTACCTTCCTATTATGAACCCTCTCTCCCAACCAATGAATCCTCATATCCACCCCAACCTCCAATGGATGACAGACTTCGTGTTATTCTTCAAAGGCAAGAAAGGATGAATAAGAGTGTGCAAAATTTTGCGGCCGCCTTCGGCGAGTTAGTAAATATAATAGCTTCCCAATATCTGAGCACTCAAAGAACTCCCATGGCTACATGTGAAAAATAAAAGAAGAGCAAAGTATGAAGGAGACACTAGAAACTTCGGTGGACAATGAGGAACATGGCTTTGTATTGGAACAATTAGAAGAAGCTACGCCTGCCATTGAGGAGGAAGAAGTGGTTGAAGACTTAGGAGATGCGAAACCTCCATGGGAAACTCAAGTTACAGAGCCTCCTTCAGAGACGTTTGAAATTGATGTTGAGGAGGGTGTACAACCTCCAAGGCATATCATGGTTGAAAACTTTGAAGGAGATGATCAAGAGATGGATTCAATCATTGATGAAGTCTTATCTACATTTGAATCCTCTCCCGTTGGACTAGACATGGAGATTAAAGAAGAAGAAGCACAACCTCCCGTACCCTTGGTAAACAATGAAGAAGAGATTGAACTGGAAGAAAGCTACCAAGAGAAAGAGGTTGATATTGAAGAAATTTGCAAAGAGGTGGAAGTTGTCAGAGAAGAGCACAAGGGAGTGGAGCTTGCAATTTCATTAAAAATACCTCCCCCTAAGTTGCCATCATCCTTCACAACATTCAAGTGGGTAAAATTCATATCCCTTAGCTTTCTAATTCCATTTGAATATGGGCTACTGGAGACGGATGGTCAACTTAGAGCTCTTTGTAACATTAAGAGTAAGAGGAAGATGGCCAGTGGTAAGAATTGTCCTGCAAGGTTCATCATGGTTGGAAGCTTTAAGTTTAAACGCAAAGGTTGGTGTAAAGCTCAATTGAATGGGTCTAGGAAGCTGTTTGGTAGCTGCAGTGAGAATTCAAATTACTTATCACCCAGTTGGAAAAATACAGATCCCGACAAAAATGGGTGTAAAAGCAAGATTTGGGATCCTGAAATCTGCTCTGACATTTGTCACCCCGGGAGCCTAAGAATCTGTCTAAAGCTTCTTAAGGGCTTTGCATGCCTAGTTTGGGACCCCGGAGGTTACTGGAATCACAAACATTGGTGGAGATTCCTGGATGAATACAAGCATAAGCCACTATAACAGGGAGCTCACCAAATGTCCAACTTAAGGACTCTAACTAAAAGTGCTAGGTGGGAGACAACCCACCATGGTATGATCGTTCCTTTTTCATTTTTTAGATAATTTTATTTGTTTTCGAGTTTTATTTTATTTTATTATATTGAACCTGGAGTTTTGCATCACATTCATATTAACACTGCATTCTGCATTTTTCATGCATAAAAAAAAGCACGCACGCGACGCGGCAGCGTCGCTGACGCGTCTGCGTCACCAGTGCAATGGGAAGAAAAGAAAACGAACAGAAAGTCACGCGAGAGCGTGGCTGGAGGCGTGCCAATGGCAAAAATCGTCCCATGCGACCGCGTCATATGGGAATAATGGCCTCCCACGCGACCGCGTTCCCCACGCGGCCGCGTGACCAAGATTTCGACGTCAAAGTGGTGCACACCCGAAAGCTGTGCGAGAGTGGTGCTGGATTGGTGCTGAACGCATAATCCCTCCCATGCGGTCGCGTGACCCACGCGACCGCGTTATATTCCTTTAAGGCCCACTCACGTGATCGCATGCCCCATGCGATCGCGTCACTTAAAATTTTTCACTAATATAATTTTGAACAGAGAGTTGTGCGAGTGTGAGGCTACCCTCGCGCCATTAGCCTAAAACGGGTCACGCGACCGTGTGACCGACGCGACCGCGTCATTCAGTTTAAGCGCAAGTCGCGCGACCGCGTGCGTCACGCGACCGCGTCGCTTGCGCCGCACAACTTATCTAAATTAGCCAAAAATATCTTATCTTTTCTTCCCCAAATCCTAATTTCTTTCTTCTTCTCTCTTCTTTCTTCTTTCTTTCTCTCCTTCTTTCCCTCTACTCTTCTATCCCTTTAATTTAATGCATTTATTTGTTCTTTCCTTTTTCTTTTTCAATTCTTTTTCATGCATTTTTATGTTGGTGTTGGAGTTTTATTTGGATAAGTGCCTTAATTTATTTGAGCAGGTGGCTATTCTGAGGAGAGATTTGACAATTGACATTTATTCATGGCTCTCATATACATTTGGATTACATTATTTTCATCCCTATTTTAACTTGCACACCCAGTGTTTGTGAAAAAGCTTTTATGGCATTTTAAATCTTATTTTATTTTACTCTTTCACTTGCATGCCTCTTTTTCACAACACTTGTGCTCCACATATATTTGGGATTATCATTCACAATTGTCATCATTACACATGCTCTTTAATTTAGCATATTTATTACTTGATGCTTGAGCTATGCTTCTCATGCCTATTATTTGCATGTTTTTATCCTCTTGCATCTTATTATTTTGAATTGCCCCTTTTTTATCTTTATTGTTGTCTTTCCTACATGTTATAGCTACCATGTAGTTGGGCTATCATCTTTCCTTTGGCATTCCTTATCACTTGGAATTTCCTCCCTTCCAGTCTTAGTTTTCTATAATTTTGCACTCTTCCTTTTTTCTTCTTCCTTAGGCATGGGTACCAAGAAAGAAAAAGAGAAGGCCACTGACAAGACACCAACAAGGAAATGAACCAAGAGATCTCCAACTAAGGCACCTCCATCTACAAGCGTCAGTTGGAGCAACCCGTCCACCTGCACATCTCAGCATGCACCGAGGACGGTGCAATCTTTAAGTGTGGGGAGGTCGATACCGATCTCCATGGGTTAGTTACTCCTCTATCTCAACACCAATGATTTATTTTCCTTATTCATTGTTGCATTTGCATGTTTGATTGCATATTTGTTTAATTTTTTGCATATTTTACCACTTGGTTGAAGTAATATTATCTTTTTCAAGAAAATTTTTAGAGAATTTCACTAATTTGAATAAAATTTAATGTTACACTTGTTTGAAGAGATATTATACTGGAACATGGTTTAGAGCTCGAACACACAAAACCAGTGAGATTTTAAGCTTATTTAAATTGGTTGCATTTTATCAACCAATATTCTGTTTTGGTGTGTATTTTTCTCTCTAAAATTGTGATCTTTGTCTTGCTTAATTCTTTATTTCCATGGTTTGATGTATGCATGCACTTATATGATTGAGGCCTTTGTTTCACTGAGCTTACATACCCATATGACCTTACCCTTTCATTATCCTTTGCAAACCAATTTGAGCCTATTTTACCCCTTTTATTCTTTACTTTAGCACATCATTAACTCTAAGCGGAAAACAATAATGTCCTTAATGTGAATCTTTGGTTAGCTTAGACTAGTAAGAGTGCTCATGAATTAAGTGTGGAGAAATTGGGATTGAAAATATTTGGTTTGAGAATTGAGTATGTTAGAATTTTCTAAAAATGTGAAAGAAATAGGACATGACATGATTCATGCATCCAATAATTTAATCATATACAGATGCATGAATATGTGGAAAACATGGTTAATGGATAGTTAGATGTGGTATTATGATTACATGGATTGTCTAAAGTTAGGTAAAAAGTTTAAGTTAATTAAGGATTCAGATTTTAGTCCACTTGGCCAAATACAATCCTACATTGACCCTAACCCCATTACAACCCTTAAAAGACCTCTTGATATGTGTATCTGTGCATTAAATTTTTGTTGATTGTTAGATGAAGAGCAAGCCTTAGAAAGCAAGGTTAGTAGAGAATTGAAAGAATCCAACCTTAAACACTTGAGTGATTAGAGTGTATACACTACTAGTGAGGGTTCGATGCCCAATTCCTTGTTCCCTGCTTTCATGAGCTATTTTCTTCTTGCAAGTCTATTTGTACTTCATTTTCATGATTTGAATTAGTGAAATCCAGTTCATATTTATTCTTGGAGAATTTATTTACTTTTAAACCAAGTAGGTAGAATCATTTTTGTACGTAGTTGCATTCATATAGATAGGTTGCATTTCATACATTCTACCATTCCTCTTCATCTTTATAGCTTCTCTTGAGCTTAGCATGAGGACATGCTAATGTTTAAGTGTGGGGAGGTTGATAAACCACTATTTCATGGTTTATCTTGTGCTCAATTGAGTGGATTTTATCAACTCTTTACCCACTTATTCATACTATTTGCATGGTTTTACAACTCCTTCCTGATTTTGTGCTATGATTGAAAACATGCTTCTTTGATCTTATATTTGCTTATTATTAATCCTTTCTTATTACCATTAGATGCCTTGATATGTGTGTTAAGTGCTTTCAGAGATTATAGGGCAGGAATGGCTTGGAGGATGGAAAAGAAGCATGCAAAAGTGGAAGGAGTACAAGAAGTTGAAGAAACTGCAAAGCTGTCAGCCTGAGCTCTTCGCATTCAAACAGTCATAACTTGAGCTACGAAGGTCCAAACGACGCAGTTCCAGTTGCGTTGGAAAGCTAACGTCCGGTGCTTCGATTTGATATATAATATGCCATAGTTTCTCTGATGCTAGGTGATGCGACCGCGTGCTCCATGCGGATGCATCGCAGTGACGGAAATTCAGCATGTTGAATTCGCAACTAGCGAATTTTGGGTTGTTTCTGACCCAGTTCTCGGCCCAGAAAATACAGATTAGAGGCTATAAAGTGGAGGAATGCATCCATTCATAAATATGCTTTCAATATTCACAATTTTAGGAGTAGATGTAGTTTTTAGAGAGAGAGGTTATCTCCTCTCTCTTAGGATTAGGATTTAGGATTTCTCTTAGTTTTAGGAGTGGCTCTCAATCCCAGGTTCTTTATTTTTATTTATTTTCTCAATTTAATTTATGAACTCTTCCATGTTACATATAATTTTTTTAATTAATGTTATTTGAGGTATTTCAGATTTAAGATTGCTTTGCTCTATTTAAGATTGCTATCAATTTAATTTAGATATTTTTCTCCCTTTTGGCTTTGGTCAAGTGATTGGTAGTACTTGAGTTATCAAACTCAGCAAGTGATTGAAATTGGCAGATTCTGCTTTAGCTAGGATTGCTCTAACACTAGTCTCTCCACAGGAGTTGACTAGGACTTGAGAATCAGGCTAATCAGTCCACTTAACCTTCCTTTGTTTAATAAAGGCTGACCAAGTGGGATTAAAACCCAATTCTCTTCACACTTGATAAGGATAACTAGGATAGGAATTCCAATTCTTATACCTTGCCAAGAGATTTTATTATTATTATTTTATTTTACTTGTCATATAACATATTCCCTCCTTACTTCCAAAACCCCAATTTACAAACTCATAACCAATAATAAGAACATACCTCCCTGCAATTCCTTGAGAAGACGACCCGAGGTTTGAATACTCGGTTATCAATTCCAAAAGGGGTTTGTTACTTGTGACAACCAAAAACTTTTGTAAGAAAGGTTGATTGCTTGGTTTAGTAACTATACTTACAACGAGAGTTTACTATAACCTCTAAACCATCAATCTTCAGTTCTTCAGGCATTAAGCCATAGTTAAAGAAGCCATAGAGGGCCCCCTGTACTGATGATTTTGTTGTCTCGAAGGTCACAAACAAATTGACTAAGTTCTTCGAAAATATGTCCTAGAAGAATCTTGGCCAAATTGAGGGTTTTTCCTTCGTGGAGAAGAATAGCTAAAGGAAGGTAAAATTTCGACATTTGGACACTTCGAAAACAGAATAGAATGGCATTTAACCAATAGAACAGGAAGGCAACATGTTCATTTTTAATGATTTTCGTACCTTCTGCACCCATGTTGTGGGCAATAAAGTCACTGTAAGAACTGGTTAGAACCACATTGTACTGACGCTTCGACTGCATGTCAGGAGTATAGTCTGGAAAATTGATTGGGAGCCCTGTAATAGCAGCCACGTCCAGAAAAGACATTCTGATCATTCCACATGGAAGGTGAAAGTTGTTGGTTGTCCTATTCCAGAAACATGTCACAGCCCGAATCATCCAAGGGTATGTGGTAAGTGAGAAGTGAAAAAGCCTTAGAA
This sequence comes from Arachis ipaensis, assembly GCF_000816755.2. Classification (NCBI taxonomy): domain Eukaryota; kingdom Viridiplantae; phylum Streptophyta; class Magnoliopsida; order Fabales; family Fabaceae; genus Arachis; species Arachis ipaensis. Next base: position 103,113,938 of record NC_029785.2, on the reverse strand, counting down.
GTTCGTGGATTCCTAAAGCTTTCCAATCAACACTCTTAGTAGGTTCAAGACATTGATACCAAGCTGTAAAATTGTATCCCCGAGGATTAAATTTCGGATTGTTCCTGAAGGATTTTTGGTTGATAAAATGAGAGATATTAAAGGATTGGTTTATCAATAAATATTCCCCTTAAGCACTTAGGAAGAAAGAAAGTTTTTTATTTGCCCTCTCCAGAGACTCAATCGGTCCGAGGAAGCAGTGTGTATCGGCACCAATTGTAAAGGGTATTAGAATTCTAGTGTCATTGGTTTGTAAATGGGGATCGTCAATGACTTCATCATTGACTTGATTGAGAATGCGAAGGCCGGTGGAGATGGTGGTGCTATTTTGGGGCCTTTACCTTTGTCTTGGGTGATAGCTTGAGAGGTAGAGCCAGCCATTATCAGAAAGAGTAAAAGAGAATAAAGGTTGAAGATTTTGCGAAGAGCTCCTTGATGTAGAGGAAACTCAGAGAATGATAAGGTTGAAGAAATTTGAACGATGGGGAGAGTGATAAATTTAAAGTATCACTATAGCGGTTACTGTAGAAAGGATACGAATAGAGGTAACTTCGCGAGGAAGATGAAGTAATGGAGAGATAAAGCGCAAGTCTCAGGAGATGTATCGAGTGGATCAGTAGTAATGGAGAGTTTAAATGACAATTATTACTGGATTGAAAACTGACGTCTTTTGGATTAAGTGCTTTATTGTTCGATAATGATATCGAAGGCAACCACACTAATCCAAGGGGGCAATTTGTTGATCGGAAAATATTTTCGATAAAAGTGAGTTGAATCGAAATGAGTCAAGTGTGGTTTCTCAAGAAGACACGCGCGTAAGTATGAAGTTGGAGGTAATCGGCACTGATTTAAATTTTGATTGTTTGGCTGATCGAGTGAGCCAAATAGAATAGTAGACTCGATTCGAAGAATTGAGTAAGGCCTTTGAAAGAGCTGGTCAGATAGTTGTGATAGTGGGAAGTTAATGGCTTTTATTGCACGAAAAGATCATGGGGAATATCTACAATCATGCGGCGGAAACGGATACCAAGTGAGATTGCACTTCAGATTTGAAATGTTGTATTTAATTATAATTAATTGTAAATTAACGGTCAGTTATGAAAGATTAGCCTATAAATACTAGGAAATATTAGTGAATAAGGGTTGGAACTTTTACTCAGAAAAAACACTCTAGCACTCTCACATCCCAACGAATTCCTGAGTTTGCGATCGAGTTACATTTTCTGTAGGGTTCCTTCCATCTTCTTCTTTCTTTCAATTTATTCTTCTGTAAACTTAACATTTCAATTAATTTTATTTACCAAGTATTCTTTACTTTCATCATTGAATTTATCCTTCTGCATTTAAATTTTTCATATAAAGTCCTTTGATCCAATCGAAGGCATTTTATTGTCTTCCTTTAATTTCATTGCAAATCTTTCTATTTATTATCTATTTAGACTTTAATTTCTAAGTCCTATTTACTAGTTTACCGATTTACTCTATTTTTATTTTTAAATTTGGTCTAATCGAAGACGCTTTGATGCACTTCTAGAAAACTGGTACTCGCACAGAGGAGTAGGTTTCGCTCCCAGACCACTAGATATCAAACCACCATCGATTTGCTAAAAATCGACAAAACATTGATATTTCTGCAATTGAATTAAACCACATTCTTTTGGAATTCTAAATCAAAGAAGAGGAAAAAAAATTCAATAGAAAAAAAATTAAATAAAAGTACATTATTACACTTTACACATCTAAATTTATCTATAAGAAGACACACCAAAAATCAAAACAAAAATCAAGGTGGCAACGTGTGTTTTGAGATTTGTTTGGGTTTTATTTTTTATTTTTTAATTAAAGTTAAATTACCTGATTTTTAGTATTTTAAATTTGTATTTTAAGATTTGAAAAAAAAAATGTATAAAATATCACATTTATTGAATGTGTTTGTTTTAATTTTTTTTAAATTTATGTAAAAAGCTGATTAAAGAATAAATTTAANNNTTCGACATAATAACGAAATGAAACCACAAGATGCATTTTAATGAACAAATTACCTATATATAATGCTCTCATGGATTTTCGGTATGTACCAAGATGCATAATAATTATTCGCTAAAGTAGGTAGGTGCAAATGAACAAAATAAAATTGGTTAGAGATGATATAACACATAGGCCTACATACCTTGTCCAAGCCTTAATAAACAATAAAGCCTTTCAAATCTATATAGGTATTATATATTCACATTTATTATAAATAAGAGAATTATGATTTAACATATTGGTTTCATCGGTTAGGTTCAAGTTCAACAAATTAAATTAAGCATCGTGTTACTCATTTCTTTATACGCTATGGTCCACTTAGCGCCCTCATTGCCCTTGGACCCATTTCTATACACTCATCAATCATCATCATCATCAAATTATAGAGCAAAAATCACACTCGTGAGAGTGCTCAAATCATAAGAGTTGCCAGAAATTTAAACATTTACGTGAACGTGTCAAAATAGAAGAATGGACCTTCATTAAATGACTAATGGTGGGACATATATATAGGAAAAAAATTGGATGGAGCATAAGCATACACATACGTCCATATAATCAAAATGAACGACAAAGCCAAATAGATATATTTAATCTGTGTGTTCACTAGTGAGCATGGAAAATGGAAGCTCAAAGGAGGGGTCCAAAATAATTAAATTGAGGGTCGAGTGGTTATACATATGGAGAAACTGATCTGAGCTTCAGTTGAAAAGTTAGAGGAGATATATGTGGCAAGAAAACTAAACGAAGGGTTGTAGTTAATAACAATAATACGGGCAATGCTTACTAGGGTCCTTAGGTAGGGTCTAGGTGCATGTTAGTCGATCCTAACTATACCATCTTGAGAGGATTTCATTCATCCCTAGTACTGTATGTACGTAATGTGCGACGCACAGAAAATTAAAGAGTAATTATTTAAATTAGTCCCTAAAATTTTTAAGATGGGATATTTTAATCTTCTATCTTTTAAAATACACAAAAAATTCTCTTATGTTTAATTTTAGTAGACAAATCAGTTTTTGGTCTTGTTTCTTCGTCAATGACAAACAAAAAATGCTAATGACTGAGTTTAGTAAATAATAAAATAAATTATGATAGCAAACATTATATTTGATTGAGTTAAAAGATCAAATTATGTTTGATCTATGTATGTGTTAGTGTAGCAAACCCAAAATTTATTTATGTAGCCCAAACAATAGAACAAAGTAGCTAAATCATAACTACTTAGACTAAGTTCATAGTCCAGTCCATTGTCTTCTTGAAAGGAAAAGAATCTTGTCGCTGGTGGAGCTTTGTTAATTTAGCTAAAGTATAGAGAAGACACAAGGAGTTCATCTTTCGATGAAACATCAAAGAAGAAAGAAGAAAAAGCAAAATTTCGAAGGTAATGTCAAATAAATAGAGCCAAAATCAAAATGGTTAAATCAAGCATAATCAAAAGAAAAAGGTAAAAGGTTTCTATTAACATACAAGTCAATTACTTGTTGAATTCACCTTCTCCCTGCACATGCATTTTGGTAACAAGAAGAAAGTGGAGGCTACTTTCTTCTGCTATAAATCAATGGTTGATATTGAAACGTGGGGCCAAAGCTCAAGATTATGGGTTTGGATTTAACAAACTTATTGAGGAACCCAAATCAATGAAACTGTTGTTGCTCATCTCTCTTCTACGCTACTTAACTCTAATCTTAATTCTTAATTTTCTGGTTTGATTTATGAAAAGAAGGGGAAGACTTCAGCCAGTTCAAGATTTAATGTGTTGACTCAGCTCAGCAAATCCTAACCTTGGCAACCTTACTCCATACAAAAAAAAAAAATCAACTTCAGTTTGAAAATCTAACCTTCAGCAAATCCTAACCTTGGCAAATCCTAAATAGGCCACCTTTCTTTAATGGTAAGAACTACACCTACTGGAAGGAAAGAATGCATACTACAATATTTAAAAGATCATTGTAAATGGTCCTCAAGTTTCAACCAAGACAAGTGTTGAGTTAGTGGTAACTCCAAAAGAGAAAGCCGAATGGAACGAAGAAGACAAAAAGAAAGTGGACTTAAGTGCCAAAGCCATCAACATTATGCATTGTGCAGCTTCGAGGAATATCAGAAGGAATCTAGATATAAAACGACAAAAAAAATTTGGGATAAACTCCAAATCACTCACGAAAGTACCAAACAAGTCAAAGAAACGAAGATAGATATGCTGCAAAAATATGAAATATTTTTCATGAAGGAAGGAGAAACCATTGATGAGATGTTCAGGAGATTCTCGATCGTCATAAAAAGTTTAGATACTATGAGAGTGACCTACATTGAACTAATACTTGTGAGGAAAGTACTTAGAAGTCTTACAAAAGAGTGAAAAACAAGAGAAAATGTGGTATCCGAGAGCAATAATCTGAGTCCATTAACATAGGATGAGTTAAAAGGAAAATTACTTGCATATGAAACCACAAACACCAGCCAAGACACAAAAAGAAAAGGAATAACCCTAAAATCAAAAGTTGAGTCATTAGAAGATGATTCTAATTATAGTTTTTCAGATAATGAAATTATATTTTTTGCTAGAAGATTGAAAAGGCTAATGAGAGGCAAAGGAAAGAGTAAAGGTTCAAGTTCAAAGGAGTACAAAAAGAATTTCAACAAGATCATATGTCATCACTACAAAGAAGCTAATCACTTTAAGTATGACTGTCTTAAACTTAAAGAAGGAGGACAAAATGAAGAAAGACAAGAAGAATATGCTAATGGCATCATGGGAAGATCTTGAGAATGATTCTAATGAAGAAAAAGAATCTGAATACGATGCTCAGGTGTGCTTCATGGCCGACCAAGAATAATTGGAAGAGGTAAATTATTTTGACTTATCTAATGAAGACTTACATTTGATGATTGATGACTTAACTTCTCATCTTAGAAACATTTCAGAAAAATATAATAAATGCACAGCTGATGAAAATTATGCCTTAAGAACAGAAAATGATTTTCTTAAAGAAAAGGTGAAGGAAATCAAAAATGTCTCTGAGTTAGTTGAAGAAAACAGATTTCATAAGTCTGAAATTGAAAAGTTTAAAGGCAAATGTTATGTCAATGCTTCACTTGATCTTATTGTAGAAAATGATAGATTACATAAGGTGATTAGAGGTTCAAATCATGATTTAGCTTAATTTGCACAAAGTTCCAGCAATTTCGACAAATTGCTAGCTAATAAAGACCATTGTTTAAAAAATCTGGTTTGGTTATGTTACCAAAAATGATGTAGTTTTTAAAAAATCGTTTATTAAAACCAAGGCATCAACCTTAAGAACCAAACCCTCATTTGAAAAATCTGGTTTGAGATACTTTAATGAAAGTGATGCAATTTTTGAAAGATCACTTGTTCAAACCAAAGCATCAATTTCAAGAACCAGAAAATTACAAACTTCAAATCACTTTAAAAATCTGCAAAAGAAAATCATTGTCACAATTGCAAAAAAAAAGATGGTCATTCATCTTATCTATGTTTCATTGTTGAAAAAAAGTAGGAAACAAAGTATATGAAGTGGTAAATGACTTCAATGCACTTGGACAACCAATGTGAATTAACATCAAAGAATCCAAATTTATTTGGATACCTAAGATCTCTTGAAATTTTGTGCAGATTTGCCTTGCATAAAAAAAAAGAACATGTGGTGTCTAGATAGTGGATGTTCAAAGTATATGACCGAAAAGTCTACATTCTTCATCAAAATCAACAAGTATGATAGAGGTTTCGTGACTTTCGATGATGATGGAAAGGGTAAGATTATTACTGTTAAAAAAATGAGTAAGAATTTCTCTACTTTCATAGACAATGTTTTCTTGGTTGATGGATTGAAACACAATCTTCTTAGTATTAGTCAATTGTGTGATTTGGGATATTGGGTTACTTTCAAAAAAGTTGAATGCTTGGTCATAAATAAAATTTCTGGTGATATTTTGTTTGTTGCAAAAAAGTACGATAATTTGTATGGTCTAACTTTAGAGGAACTTAGAGATCAAAATGTAGCTTGCTTCACCTCCATAGATTCCGAAAAATGGTTATGGCATAAGAGATTGGGACATGCAAGCATATTTCAAATCTCCAAGCCTATAAAGAAGGAATTAGTTAGAGGTCTTCCTAAAATTAATTTTGATAAATATATCACTTGTGATACCTGTCAAATGGGTAAACAAACCAAAAGTTCTTTCAAGTTAAAGGAAGATATCTCAATTAAAATACCTTTGGAGTTGCTACACATTGATCTTTTCAGTCCCACTAGAACTCAAAGTCTAGGAGACAAACACTATGGTTTGGTTGTGTTTGATGATTACACTAGATTTGGTTGGGTGTTCTTTCTAGCTCACAAGAATGATGCTTTTTCAACTTTTAGTATTTTCTCCAAAAAGGTTCAAAATGAAAAGGATTTAAGAATTGCTTCTATTAGAAGTGATCATGGTAAAAAATTTGTAAATCAACATTTTGAATCATTTTGTAATAAATTAGGTATATAACATAATTTCTCTTGTCCTAGAATCCCATAACAAAATGGTGTTGTGAAAAGAAGAAATAGAAGCCTTCAAAAAATGGCTAGAGAAATAATTTGTGAAAGTGATGTACCTAAATTTCTATGAGTTAAAGCTGTGAGCACAATAAGTTATATTCTAAATAGAACAATAATTAGGAAGTTTTGAAGAAAATTCTTTATGAGCTTTGAAAAGGAACCCCTCTAAATCTTAAATACTTTCATGTCTTTGGATGTAAGTGTTTTGTGTTAAATACAAAAGATAATTTGAAAAAGTTTGATCCAAAGTCGTATGAATGTATTTTTGTTAGATACTCAACTTCTAGCAAAGCCTTTAGAATATTCCACAAAGACTCTAGGTCCGTTGAGGAAACCATACACGTTATATTTTGTGATTCTAATTTTGTTCCAATTATTCTGGAAGATGGTGATGCAGGTAACCAAGTGGAGGACAACATAAGTGAAGCTCAAGATCAAGAAAAATCTAAATCTGTACATCCTATCCCTGAATCTGCTATTGTAGACAATTTGTTGGAGATAATTTTATTTTATCTCCTGCAATTGCTGAATTTTCTGAGAATACTAGTATCAATGAACCAACCATGCCCGATTCTGTTCCTAAATTTCCAAGATCCCGAGAGTGGAGATTTCTAAAGAATTATCCTCAAGAGTTCATCATAGGGGACCCCCTCATAAAGTGTCATCACTAGATCCTCTTCTAGAAGAGCAACAAAAGAAAATAATTTACATTTCTTTCTCAAATTGAGCTCTAAAATATAAATAAAGCTCTTGGTGATCCTTCTTGGATCAAAGCCATGGAAGATGAATTACAACAATTTGAGAAGAATCAAATGTGGACACTTGTACCTAATCCAATTGGGAAGAAGGTGATGAGCACTAAGTGAATTTTTAGGAACAAATTGGGTGAAGATGAAAACATAGCTAGGAACAAGGCAAGATCGGTGACTTAAGGATATGATCAAGAGAAAAGAATAGATTTTGATGAATTCTTTGTACTAGTGGCTCAAATGGAAGCTATAAGGCTTCTCCTTGCATATGTTGCCCATTGTGGTTTTAAACTTTTTCAAATGGATGTGAAATGTGCATTTTTGAATGGTATCATAGATAGAGAAGTATATGTAGCGCAGCCTCCTGGTTTTGAAAATAAAGAATTTCCAAACCATGTTTTCAAGCTTTCAAAAGCACTTTATGGTTTAAGACAAGCTCCAAGAGTTTGGTATGAAAGACTTAGTTCTTTTCTTTTGAATAATGGTTTTCAAAGAGGCACCACCGACACTATTCTCTTTATTAAAATTCTAAGGATTTTTTCATCCTAGTGCAAATTTGTGTTGATGATATAATTTTTGGTTCAGCCAATGTGTCCCTTTGTGCTGATTTTAGCAAACTCATGACAAGTGAATTTGACATGAGCATGATGGGTGAACTTAACGTTTTCCTTGGATTTCAAATTAAATAGACTTTAAATAAAATTTTTGTACATCAAGAAAAGTATGACAAGGAATTAGTTAAGAAATTCGAATTGGAGAATGCCAAGTCCATAAGCACTCCAATGCATTCGAACTCGCGGTTAGAAAAGGATAAAACTGGGAAAGATGTTGCTGAAACTAGGTATAGAGGAATGATAGGTTCTCTTATGTATCTTACATCCTCTAGACCGAAAATTGTACAAAGTGTTGAAGTTTGTTCAAGATTTTAATCACAACCAAAAGAGTCACATCTTCTGCTATTAAAAGAATCATTAGATATGTTCATGGCACATCCAACTTTGGTTTATGGTATTCTAGGTCTGATGATTTTTCTACAGTTGGATATTGTGATATAGATTTTGCTAGAGATAGAGTAGATAGGAGAAGCACTTCAGAAATTTGCTATTTTCTTCGCAACGTATGGTCAAGCAAGAAGCAGTCCCCCGTAGTCCTATTCACTACCAAAGCCGAATACATTGCTACCTCATCTTGTTGTTCCTAATTGTTATTGTTAAAAACTTAGTTAACCAATTACAAATTGAAAGAAGAAAATATTCTCTTATTTTGTGATAACATGAGTGCCATTAATATTTCTAAAAATCTCATTTTGCACTCAAGAACAAAACATATTAAAGTGAGATTTCACTCAATAAGGGAACATGTTCAAAAGGAGAATATTGATATTCAATTTGTTAAATCGGAAGAACAACTGGCTGATATATTCACAAAAACCTTTGGCTAAAGACAAGTTGTGCAAATTAATTAATTAAGAATAAATTTAGGTATACTTTGTTATGAATTTTTGTTTTAATCTTTCTGATGAAGTGTGCGAAATTTTTGTCTCACAGGTCGAAATGAGATATTTTTGGGACACATAACTGAATCCAATAATGAAGTTCAAATTGAAACAAGAACTCAACGACAGTAAGATCTTAAATTCAGAATTTGGTCAAGATCATAACTCCATAAGCAATCCAGAAATTTTTCATATCAAATAATAGCCCTCAGCAAGAATAAAGCAACAACAACAACTATGCAGCATCAACAAACCAAATGAGTACAAAGGCAAGTCATCACCAGCAACAGACGAACCAATTTTAGATAGAAAATCAATCATTCCCAAACAGCAGTAGTAAACAAGACATAACCTAAATCAACTATCCAGTCCAGATTCTCTAACCACCTAATTAACTAAGCATGCATAACTAACTAAACTAAACAAAACAAATTAACTAATTATCCTTAATTAATCAAAAAATGAAATAAAAAGAAACGAAATGGAAACCTGGAAGGGAAATGAAACAAAGAAAGGGAAGGGGAGATGATGGGCTGCAACCACTCCAGCACGGCTGGCCAAGGTCGGCGTCAGAGAGGGAAGGCGGCACAGGGCCGAGAAACAGGGGATATACGCCGTTCTGAGCTTCACTACGATGAAGGAAATGGGGCAATGGGAAGGTGTTGAACTCGAGGGTGTACAAGAGTGGGGTTGCGGTGGCGTGGGGCTGGGTGGTCGAGAGGAGGGGTAGCGCCGCGACTGAGGTGGTGTGGAGGAGCAGAGAAGGGGAAGGGGAGGTGGAGAAAATGAGAGAAAAAAAAGAGAAAATGGGGTGAGGGGGCGGCGGCTCGGTGGTTTCCGGCGGTAAGGAGCGGTGGCAGGTGGTTGTGGGTGATGGTGGTGGTTAAGGGATTTGAAATGGAATGGGAGAAGGAAGAAGGTGAAGAGAGAGACGTTGGAGGGGGTATTGTGTGTGAAGAGAGGTTATAGCTCACACTAAAGGGTTGGGTTTTTTTTTTGCAATTGTGCGTACACATCACGTTCATGCATACACACGGATGGTTGCATGCGTGCGCACGCACATTTTGAAGTGGTGCAACCATGTCTACGCACAGTTGTATGCGTGCGCACGCACGGATGTAACTCTGCGCAACCATGCATACGCATAGTAGTTTGTGCGTACGCACGAGTGCAGGCATGTGAGCTCATTAATTGCAACATGCTGAGGGCAATTTTAGGGCTTTTCAAGCCCAATCCAACTCATTTCTGAAGCTATTTCAAGCCAAATTGAAGAAGGATGAAGGGGGGAGCAATTAGGTTTAGATTTTAACATGTTTTAGGCTAGTTTTTCTAGAGAGAGAAGCTCCCCTTTCTCTCTAGAATTTAGGTTTTCTTAGTTTAATTTCTCTTTAATTTTAATTTTTGATTCTTGTTTTAGTATAGTTTCATTTATGTTTTCATGCTCTCTTGTCTTGATCTTCTTAGTTTCTTTTGTTATTTTCTCAATTTTGTCATTTTTAGTTTATGAACCCTCTTGTTAATTTCAATTTCCTTTAATGCAATTTGATGTTTCTTTATTTATTGTTATTTAATTGAGTTGTTATTATTGTTATCTTGCATTTGGTAGCTTTAGATTTTATTTTTATTGCATTTTAATATGCTTTTATTTTCATGCACACCAAGTGTTTGATAAAATGCTTGGCTTAGTTTTCGTGTAGTTTTTTACACTCTTGGTTTGGAATTGAGGACCTAGGTGACATTGAGTCATTGATGTCCATTCTTGATTGATATATTAGGGTAGTTAGTTGATTTGGTTTCCACTAATGCTAGTCGTTCACTAAGCTAATTAGTGAGTTGGCTAGGACTTGTGGATTGAGACTAATTATGCCTATTTAACTTATCCTCGATGTTAGAGTTGACTAAGTAGGATTGACTCTTCATAATCATCATATATTTGTGGTCAACGGCTAGGATAGGTAACCTTAACTCTCAATCCTTGCCAAGAGGTTTCTTAGCATTTGAATTTTTCATTTAATTTCTATTTTCATTGCTTCAATTGCTTTCCATTTAATTCCTTGCATGCATCTTTATTTTATCGTCATTTACATTTCTTGTCAATTGCTATCTCAACCCTTATTCCCTCATAGCCAATAATAGGACACTTTATTGCAATTCCTAGGAAGAATGACCCGAAGGTTTAAATACTCTCGGTTATTTTGTTTTGATTGTGACGCCTATATTTTAAACTTTAATGTTGGGGATTCAATTACCAGTTTGGACTATGCTATCAACGGAATTGTTTTGTTTAAATTCCAAACCGGCGTAAATCTCTATCATCAAGTTTTTTCATATAGCACTCCAAATGGCTTCAACAACTCTAAAAATTGGGCCAAGAGAGTCCCAAATTCGCGAGCCACATGAGTTTTTAATGAAGTCACGCACTAGGACTTGTGCGTATGCACACTTGATTGTGTGCTTCTCCTTTATTTTCTTCATGAAATCTTCCATTTTGCATACTTTCTTCCACTTCTACCAAACTATCTTTGCCTAATTGACCTGGAATCACTTACAAAATATATCACGGCATCGAATGAAATAAAAGTAGAATTAAAATGATCAATTTAAGCATAAAAATGTATTTTTCACACTTATGATCAAATTAGAGAGAAATCACAAAAGTATGCTATTTTGGTGATTAAGTGTGAGTTTATGTGATGAAATCCGTTCAATTCAAGCAAAAAATTATCATCAAATATGAACTTATCAATTCTCCCACACTTAAACAATAGCATGTCCTCATGCTAACACAAACAAGGAGAATGATCAAAGGGTAAATAACTTATTAAATGCAACTATCTATATGCATGTAAGTATACTAGATACTATCTATATCTATCTATACTGTAGCATCCTATTGATTTGGTAAAAATAAACAATCAAATTTTCAAGCAAGCATATGGACATATAGGGCTAAACAAAGAAATGATTCAATGCAATCACAATCCAAAGAATTGATTCGAAATTCAAAATGAAGCAACTTGCAAGAATGCCTAATAAGAGGTGTGAAAATATAGAATTGAGCAATCGAATCATCACTAGATGTGTATACACTCTAAAAGCTCAATGTTTAGGGTTTAATCACTCAATTCTTCTCTAATCATGCTTTCAAGAATTTGTTCTTCATCTAACAATTAACAAACATATGATGCATGAATGCAAATATCATGAGGACTTCTTAAGGTTGTAATGGGGTCAGAGTTAAGGTGGGATAAATATGGTCAAGTGGACTAATAAATTAGATCTTTGATTAGCTCAAGTATCCCACTCAATCTATACCTACCTACTCACTAAAATGCCTTCTAACTACCCCTTATTTTTTTTTTACACACATTCATGCCTCTTTTTTATCCAAATCCACATATGTATTCCTTATTCATTTTTCTTTCTTTGGGGCAAACTTTGTCCCCTTTTTCTCTTTTTCTTTTTTCAAGATAAATGCATATGGTTAAAGCAAATTGACATATGAATGTGCACCCATTTTCCAAATTTTTCAATGAATATCCAAAATAAAATTTTTTATTTCTTCTACCATTGTTTCCCAAAAATTTTTCCACACTTAAATGACACACACATTAACCTAAGCCAATCAAAGATGCAATTCATGGTAATTTATGATTTTTTTGCTTAAGATTGATGATGTGGTAATAATTAGAATAAAAGGGGATTAAAAAGCTCAAAATTGGCTCACAAAGGTAGATATACGGGTACGGTTATATGGGTGAGTGAATTTAATTTAAAAATGACCTCAATCATGCTAAATGCATTCAAATATCAAACATCAGAAATAAAAAATCAAGCAAAACCAAGATCACAATCATAGAAGGAGCATAACACACAGAATAAAATTGTGGTTGAAATGTGTAACCACACAATTATAGGCTCAACAACTCACAAGGTGTTTTGTTCTATCTCTTTTCTATGTTCCACAAAAATTATTCAAGCAAGTTTGAAAATAATTTTCTAAATCAAATCAACGGAATGGCCTAAAAGAGATTTTTTTGGAAATTTTTGTTGTTTTCATCAAACTTATTTCCTATATACATATATATGATGTGATGGATGTAATTTCAAAAATTTCTAGTTCTTTTCCTAATTTTCAATATGTAAAAACCAATATAAACAATTAGGACAAAATTGAACTAGGTGCTATACTATTCGAAACATCCAATCACAACTTCTATCTATAGCATATATACTAAGCAAAAGCAAAAATGCCAAATGCACTAGTTAGAAATAACTATAAATAAGTTAAGATATATATACCAAAAGAAAGTGCAATGCAATAGTCAAAAGTACTCTAAATATCTACAAGAAACATAATAAAAGAAAATAAAATTAAAGTGTAAAGTGTTCGAAAAAAATTTACGCCCCAAAAATTGTGAATCCTCCCCCACACTGAAGCGTTGCACAGTCTTCCGTGTATGAACACCATCCGAGGAGAATGGCTCTAAAGTACTCCACCTTCAGTTGGTGGATGCGGGGGCTCGGGCTGCTGAAAATTTGCCAAGTCCAATGCAGGCTTGGCATCTCCATCCTCGGCGTCCTCCTCCTCTACTGGCTCCTTGCCTTTACGGCTCATCTTTAAAAAGAATGAATAGAGTATAATTAAAAATCATAAGGCAAGTGGTACAAAAAGGTAAAGGAGGAAGCAAATATAGTATATACTTGGAGCCAAAAGAAAACAAACAAGCATTTAATTGAGGAAGTTTGCATAGTAGTGCGGTATGATAAAAATAAGCCGTGTGCGTATTCCAATTATGCGCGTAGTTAGAATACACACAACGGCCGGTTAAAACAGCATCCACACAATCAAAGAGTAAGCATGAGTTCCTTAATTAAATGGCCTAAGATGCACGGAATGGATGAGCATCAATTAAACACAAGCAAGTTTAGGCAATTACAATACGAGTGAATTGAATTTAGAAAATATTGGATATTGAAATTGTGCAAGTGAAAGTGCGAGATTAATAAAAATTAGCACAACACACAATAACCAATTCAATAATGAAGTCTAGTTATTCATCCTAAAAAAATAATGAAATAATCACATGGATAATGTGCTTGCTACAAAAAGTGACAAGCTTGATAAGAATCAAGTCAAGTAAACTCAAAAAATGTAAAGCATTAACAAGAAACAAGGACCTTGTTATATGATTATAATGATTTAAAACCCATGATGAACAAACAATTCAATTCAATTCACTAATTGCAATATGTACTTGTTAAAAATTTCACCAAATAAGAAATCAAATGTCAATTTTCATATCAATTTAGTGCTAGCAACTCAAGACAATAAACAAGCACATTATTGAAATTTCACTCCAAAAAAACATCATAATAATTCAAAAAGTGCACAATTCTTTATTAGAATGACAAACAAGGATATAGTTCAACACATATGGTAGCTACAACACATGCATTAAACTAAAAGTTCATTTGGGCATTACATCAAACACATGATATGCAGTTCACATATTTAGCAATTTCAAGACAAAATTCAAGCATCAAAAACCCAGAAATCGAAAATTGAACACTTGTAATTCAACCACAACCAATTAAGCAAAACCTAAGCTAGATTAGCAAAGTTGAATAAAGAAAATAAAAATTAAGCAAGCAAATAAACAAAACAAAGAAGGGTAAAACCTAAAACTGAAGAGTTGAAGAATAGAATAGAAGAAGAGGGTGTAATAGTGGCACTTGTGAAAATCACTACGAGGCTCACAGCGGCAGAGCTTTGCTGGAGAAGATGTCGGTGATGCCAGGAAAATAGGGGAGCACACCGGTGAAAGAAGAACAGAAAGAAGAAGAAGAAGAAGAAGAAGAAGAAGAAGAAGAAGAAGAAGAAGAAGAAGAAGAAGAAGAAGAAAAAGGGGTTGGCGGCAGTGCGGCATTGGCAGTGCCGGCAGTGGCGAAGAAGGGTGGGTGGAGAGGGTGTTGTAGTGGACCAGAACGAAGAAGAAAAGGGATTGGGGGTTCTGGCGCGATAGGGTTTTCTTTTGAATTTCTACCCAGATCGACGCCTGTGCGTACGCACAAGGGCCTGTGCATACGTACAATAGGTAAAAATACAGGGGATGCGGATGCATAAGAGTGTGTGAGCGCTCTCAGGTCCCGGCAGGAAGGGTGATAGCGAGTGTGCCCACGCACAAGGCAGTGCGTGCACACAGAAAGCAAAACTTTTTTTAAGAAGGGTCATGTGTGCGTATGCACACACTAGCGTGCGTATGCCCAATGAGAAAAAGAGCTGGGGTCCGAACGCACAAGCAGGTGCAAACGCTCCCGGCAGAAGGTGTGAAAACAAGTGTGCATACGCACAAATGAGTGCGTACGTGCAGATGATAAAAACTGGGGGAAGTGTGTGTGCGTACGCACAATGCTCTGTTTTTCCAAAAATTTTAAAAGTTCTCAGGCATCAAACATGATATCAATCAAAGGTTTTCATCCCCAAAATATATTATTCATAAAAAACACATGATCAAAACTAAAATGCATTAAACCAAGCCTAGATATCAATTAAACTAAACCAACCAAAAGAAACAAAATTCAATGAGCAAAATCTAAAAGGAAAGAGGGGTTAGAAGGGTGTTACCATGGTAGGGTGTCTCTCACCTAGAACTTTGGTTTAAAGTCCTTAAATTGAACTTTTTGAGTGAAGCTTGTGTCAAGGTGGCCTATCCTTCCACTCATCCTTGAGTTGCCACCTATGTTTGCTCTTCCAAAATACTCCGGGATCCCATATTCTAGTTTTCCGGTCATCCTCTTGTTGATCTTTGCTCTTGCATTTGGATGAACAAACTTCCAAATTACCTTTGAAGCACCCCAACACTTTTCGAAATTCACTCAATTGCACTTTGCACCATCTTTCCACTCCAAATCTTGGATTGGCTTCTTTGATAAGCTTTGGATTCTTGTGGCAACCGACATCCGATCCTTCACCATTTAACACTCTAAGAAGGATCTTAAGTTGGTGATCCGTTTTCAAGATAACAAATTGATGTGGGCCTATGAAGCTCATTGAGAAAATTGTTACTCACTCAAATTGCTCTTGGAGTGGAGTCATTCTCTTGGACTCTTGCATGAATACTTCTACTTCTTGGGTGTCGACCTCTTTCTCACCACCCTTTTCTAGCTCTGCCTCACCAACCTCCTCTAAGTTTTTTCCACTATCATTCAATCTATACTTAGGGGGTTGTGTGAAATCTATTTCCATATCTCTCTCAAACTCAAATGGGAAAAGTTCATCAAGACCATTGAGGGGATTGACCAAGGTGGACAAAAAATCATTGATGATAGAATCCACTTCTTGATTAGTTTTTCGCAATTCTCCATTTACCTCTTCCGGTTCAATTGTTTTACCTTTCTCCTCTTGTGACTCAAACCTTAACTCCACTTCTTCTCTCTTAGACTCCATGTTCTTCTCCTCACTACACTCCTTAGTTGATTCTCCACATTTCTCAAGGGGGATGTCTTGATTGCTTGAGCGTAGTAGGGCTAAGCGGTTCACCACTTCAGCTATGGTAGCCATGAACTCTCCTTGCCTCTTTTGGAATTCTCCTTGTTCTTGGAGAAAGGCTTAAAGGTCTTATTATTTTGGGGCAAGGGTTGGAGAACTTCACATTTAGGTGAAAGAGAGGGTTCAATGGTTGGGAAAAAGGTTGTATAGTTGGAAGGTGTGTTATGTGGGTGAGTGTATTGAGGTGGTGCGTAAGGAGGTGATGATTCATATGGTTGGTGACAAGGTATATAAACATTCAGATTCCATGGAGGTGGATGGTGTGGTGCTTGAAAGTTTGGTGGTTGAGGGTTGTGTAGAGGGTACCATTCATATCTTTAGGTTTGGTATGCACATTGGGGAGGATTTGGCTCATTATAACATGGGGGAGGTGGTTTCCATGAGTGTTGCTCATATGCATACGATTTTTCCCTCAATTGATTCTCCCACTCCATGATGCAATCGAAATTTGAAGTCATCATACCCTACAATATGATCACAACCAATATCTAAGCAACAAGGGTGATAACTCATAGAGAAAATAGAAAATAAAAGCAAAATACTGAAATAAACAAGAAAACAAACACTTAAGTATAAACAAAAACAACCAAGCAACCAAAAAGTACGCTATTTATACTATTGAAATATTTACAACAACAAAAAATATGACACCAATTGCATAAGTCTCCGGCAACGGCGCCAAAAACTTGATGAAGTCGGAATTGTGCTGTTCGGAAATTTAGACAAAACAATTTCGTTGATAGCATAGTCCAAACCGGCAATCGAATCTCCAACATCAAAGTTTAAAATATAGGTTGTCACAAAGCAAACCAATATAAAAAAGACCGAGAGTATTGAACCTCGGGTCGTTCTCCCTAAGAATTGCAATAAAGTGCTCAATTATTGGCTATGAGGAAGAGAGGTTTTGATGCCAATTGGCAAGAAAATTAAAGTGCAAGAAATTAAACAAGCATGCAAGGAATTAAATGAAAAGCAATTAAAGCAACAAAAATGGAATTCAAAGTGGCAAAAAGGAACTCTTGGCAAGGGTTGGAAATTAAGGATTCATATCCTAATCATAGACCACAGACATGGTAATTGCGTAGAATTAATCCCAATTAGTCAATCCTAACATCGAGAATAAGTCAAAAGGGCATAATTGATCTCAATCCACAAGTCCTAATCAACTCACTAATTAACTTAGTGAAATAATAGCATTAGTAGAAACTAAACCAACTAACAATCCTAACACAATATCGAATGGACATCTATGACTCAAAGTCACCTAATTATCCAGGCAAGAGTGTGAAAAATTATGCAAAAACTATAAGAAACATTTTATCAAACACCTATCATGCATAAAAGAGAAATAATGATAAATTGCCATAAAAATAAAATCTACACTACCAATTGCATGAGAATAATAATAATAATAATAACTCAAATAAGCATTAAAGAAAGATAAAGTATCAAAATTGCATTAATGAAACCAAAAAAGACAAGTGTTCATAAACTAAAAATGGCAAAATTGAGAAAATAACAAAAAAAATTAAGAAGATCAAGGTAAGAGAACATGAAAACATAAATGAAACAATTCTAAAACAAGAATTAAAGACAAAAATTAAAGAAAATTAAACTAAGGACCCTAAATTCTAGAGAGAAGAGGGAGCTTCTCTCTCTAGGAAAACTAGCCTAAAACATGTTAAAACCTAAACCTAATTGCTCCCTCCTTCATCCCTCCTTAATTTGGCTTCAAATAGCTTTAGAAATGAGTTGAATTGGGCTTGGAAAGCCCTAAAAATCGTCCCCAGCGTGTTGCAATTAATGAGCTCACGTGCCTACACTCGTGCGTACGCACAACCTACCATGCGTACGCACGGTTGCACAATTTCAAAACGTGCGTACGCATGGATGCTGAAAGCTTCCAAATTTCTTTTCTTCATAATTTCTTTTCTTTTGCATGCTTTTTTCTTATTTCTTCAATTCATACTTGCCTTGAAAACCTGAAATCACTCAACAAATACATCAAGGCATCAAATGAAATTAAAGTGAATAAAATTTAGCAATTATAAAGCCTAAAAAGCATGTTTTCACTTTCAAGCACAATTTAAAAAAAATTATAAAACTATACTATTTCAATAGATAAATCTAAGAAAAGTCAATAAAATCTACCTAATCAAAATAAATAATTAAATACCATAAAATATGAATTCATCCAT
>NC_029785.2:103093271-103094370 GCF_000816755.2 Arachis ipaensis | reverse complement strand
ACCCCTAATTGCCCCCCTTCATTCAGCTTTCCTTTGGTCTGCCCAGCTCCAGAAATGAGTTGGACTGGGTTCTGGAGGCCCAAAAATTGCCCCCAGCGATTTGCAACTAATGAGCTGACGTAACTCGAGTCACGCGTACGCGTGGGACACGCGTACGCGTCGCCTGGCAAAAAATCCATCCACGCGTACGCGTGGGTCACACGTACGCATCGCTCGCAAATCGCTCTTGTGTACGCACGCGTACTTGTGCGTACGCATAGGTGCTAGAAATTCAAAACTCCATTTCTTCATGGTTTCTTCCCTTTTGCATGTTCTTTTCCTCACTTCTTCAATTCATACTTGCCTTGAAAACCTGAAATCACTCAACAAATACATCAAGGCATCAAATGAAATTAAAGTGAATAAAATTTAGCAATTATAAAGCCTAAAAAGCATGTTTTCACTTTCAAGCACAATTTAAAAAAAAACTATAAACTATACTATTTCAATAGATAAATCTAAGAAAAGTCAATAAAATCTACCTAATCAAAATAAATAATTAAATACCATAAATTCATCCATGTAGTAGCTTCATGTACATTTGTTTGGTTAGTGTGGTTAGTGTTTTGCTTTATGGTTGTGTTAGTTATTTATTTATTTATTTATTTTTTTGCAAATTCTTTTCCCGCTTAACAGTTTGGTAGGAATAGTTTAAGAGAGACGTGATTCTGCTTTGATTTTCTTAGTGCATGGGTTTCNAATTTTATGGTAGTAGCTTCATGTACATTTGTTGTTCTGTTTTGGTTAGTGTTTTGCTTTATGGTTGTGTTAGTTATTTATTTATTTATTTATTTTTTTGCAAATTCTTTTCCCGCTTAACAGTTTGGTAGGAATAGTTTAAGAGAGACGTGATTCTGCTTTGATTTTCTTATTGATCATTGTGCATGGGTTTCGGATAATCTATACGAGTCCTGCTTGCAAATTAAAGCACGGTCTTTAATACGTTAAAAATAATATTTTAATATTATTTTGTCGAGTAATAATGTAATATAAAATAATTTAATTATTTTGTATTTTGTAATTAAAATTAAATAATATTTTAATATACATTTTTTAAATT
>NC_029785.2:103079221-103093158 GCF_000816755.2 Arachis ipaensis | reverse complement strand
TGAGCTATTTTAGATGCAGTTATATATATATATATATATTGGTGTCTATAATAAATGTTTTTCAATTTTATTTAAAAATAGTGCAGTAGTATATGGTTAGTGAAGTTAATTTTCAAAGTCAACTCTAATAATGTCTCTATCGTAATGTCAAACAACTTAACAGACATAAAAGAATAGCAACAAAATCAAAGAAAAAATATTAGTCGGATACAGGGTGAAGCTAGACTAACTATTTAAGGGGGTCAGTGTTTAATAATTTACTAAAATTATTACCTGCTGCAAAGTAAAAGTGAAAAATTTGAGTGAATAAAGATATTGAGAGAAAAAAATTTATATTTTTTTAAATAAAATAAATTATTAGAGTAAGTCTATTATTTAACTCCGCTTATGTTACACTTGCGGTAAATAGCCGATCCCAAGTCCGGATAAAGGAGGAGGGTTGTGTTAGGTCTTCGACAACCAACATAAAAATATAGTCAAATCCCTATGATATGAATCAAAGACATTATTGCGCTAAAACTAGGTCGTTGTCCGGAAGCAACGCGCTGTATGGCTCGAGTACGGTGTCAAATGAGCAAGAGTCGCTGCATCAGTGCCCGGATGTAGTGTTAAATGAGCAAGGATTCTCGCGTTTTCGTGAACGGATGAGGGTAAATAAGCTAGTTCACAAAGTAAAAGGTAAAGGTCGGAGCGACAAAAGGTTAAGACTTGGGACATGGAACATAGGCACCCTAACAGGAAATTCCATGGAGGTGGTGGACACCATGACAAGGAGGAAGATTAACATTATGTGCTTACAAGAAACAAAATGGGTTGGTGCGAAGGCTAGGGAGTTGGATACTTCTGGTTTCAAACTTTGGTATACAGAAAAGGTGAATGATAGGAATGGGGTTGGAATAATTGTGGATAAGCAGTGGAAGAAGGACGTAGTGGATGTTAAGAGGGTGGGAGATCGGATCATCTCTATCAAACTTGTTGTGGAGGGAGGTGCTTTCCATGTGATTAGCGCCTATGCACCGCAAGTGGGTTCGAACGAACAACACAAGATAAGATTTTGGGAGGATCTAGAGAGTTTGGTTCAAGACATACCTTTGGGAGATAAGATTTTCTTAGGAGGAGATTTAAATGGTCATGTTGGGAGAGAAGTGACTGGATATGGGAATGTTCACGGAGGCCATGGTTTCGGGGTGATCAATGCCGAGGGTAAAACTATTCTGAACTTTTCCTCAACTTTTGATCTTCTCATCGCAAATACATGTTTTAAAAGGAGAGACGAACATCTTATAACCTATAAGAGTGGCATGACAAGCTCTCAAATTGACTTCTTCTTGTTGAGGAGAGTCGACCGGAAATTTTGCATTAATTGTAAAATTATCCCGAGAGAGAGTTTGACAACACAACATAGGGTGCTCGTCATGGATTTTTGCGTTGAGCAAAAGTTGAGGAAAAGACATCATACGAAGAACCCAAGGACGAGGTGGTGGAGGATGAAAGGCGAGGAACAAAGAAGCTTCCTAAGACAGGTAGAAGAAGAGCCAAAGTGGGATGGGAATGGAAGCGCGGAAGAGATGTGGAGGGAGATGGCAGAAGTTATTAGAAGAACAGCAAAAGAAAGCTTTGGTGAATCTAAAGGAATAGGACCAAGAGACAAGGAGTCCTGGTGGTGGAATGCGAGTGTACAAGATAAGATAAAGATAAAAAGGGAGTGCTTTAAAGAGTGGTCTCTATGCCGTAACGCAGATAACTGGGAAAAATATAAGGCGGCTAAGAAAGAGACAAAAGTGGCTATAAGTGAAGCAAGAACAAGAGCATATGAGGGTCTCTACCAGTCTTTGGGCACGAAAGAAGGAGAAAAAGGTATATATAGAATCGCAAAGAGCCGTGAAAGAAGAACGATAGATTTGAATCAGGTTAAGTGCATAAAGGATAAGGATGGAGAGGTGTTGGCTCAAGAGGATAAGATTAATGAAAGGTGGAAGAGCTACTTCTACGAGTTATTTAATGAGGGACAGAAGACTCTTCCGAGCCTTGGTTGGTTATGCACAAGGGAAGAAGATCAAAACTTTGACTACTATCGGAGGATCCGAGACTTCGAGGTAAAAGAGGGTCTAAAGCAGATGAAAAATGGCAGGGTAGTAGGACCTGATAATATCCCGATTGAGGTTTGGAAGGGTCTTGGAGAAAAATGCATCAACTAGTTAACCAAGCTTTTTAATGAGATTTTAAGGTCAAAGAAGATGCCTGATGAGTGGAGAAAGAGCACCTTGGTACCTATCTACAACAATAAGTGGGATATACAAAGTTGCGAAAACTATAGAGGGATCAAGCTTCTGAGTCATACCATGAAGTTATGGGAAAGGGTGATAGAACGGAGGTTGAGAAAAGAGACACAAGTAACAGAGAATCAATTTGGATTTATGCCAGGCAGATCTACCACTGAAGCGATATACCTTTTAAGAAGGATGATGGAGAGGTATTGTAGTAATAAAAGGGATCTGCATATGGTGTTTATTGATTTGAAAAAAGCGTATGATAGAGTACTAAAGGAGGTCTTATGGAAGGTTCTAGAAAAGAGGAGAGTAAGGATCGCATATATTCGTGCAATTAAAGACATGTATGATGGGGCCACAACTAGTGTGAAGACTCAAAGTGGTGTGACAGAGGAATTTCCTATTGGTATAGGATTACACCAGGGATCATCCTTAAGTCCATACCTTTTCACATTAGTCTTGGAAGTACTCACAGAGCACATCCAAGAGCCTGTGCCATAGTGCATGCTTTTTGCCGATGATATCGTCCTTATGGGAGAGTCAAGGGAAGACATAAATAAGAAGTTGGAGTTATGGAGAGAAACTCTAGAAGTGTATGGTCTGCGCATAAGCCGTAGCAAGACAGAATATATGGAATGTAAGTTTAGTCTGAGAGGGAAAAACCCTAATATAGAGGTCAAGATTGGAGAAAACAGCCTACGAAAAGTTAAAATTTTTAAGTATCTTGGGTGCATCATATAGGATAATGGAGAGATTGAACAGGATGTAAATCATAGGATCCAAGAAGGTTGGTCAAAATGGCAGAGTGCATCTGGTTTTATATGCGACAAAAAAGTGCCTTTAAAACTTAAAGGTAAATTCTATCACACCGCTATAAGACCGGCTATGCTTTATGGTACGGAGTGTTGGGCAGCTAAAGGGGAGCACGAACATAAGCTGAGTGTAGTAGAGATGAAGATGTTGAGATGGATGAGTGGTCATATGCGATTGGATAAAATAAGAAACGAAGATATAAGGGAGAGAGTTGGAGTAGCACCCATTGTGGAAAAGATGGTTGAATCGCGTCTCAGGTGGTTTGGACATGTGAGAAGAAGACCGATAGAACATCCAGTCAGGAGGGTGGATGAGATGGAAGATGGACAAGGGGCGAAAGGCAGAGGAAGACCTAAGAAGACTATCCATGAGGTGGTCAAACGAGATCTACATGTAAACGGTCTCTCTGTAGACATGATACATGACAGAGCATAATGGCGTCATTTGATTCATGTAGCCGATCCCACTTAGTGGGACAAGGCTTTGTTGTTGTTGTTGTTGTATATATATTCAATTATTTAAGTTTGGATTGTGGAGATCAGATTTGGTTTTGAAAAGGATATCTTACAGAAAGTTATATATCCTGTCCAACAATAATCTCTATTATTAGGATTCATTTCTATTTGATCAAGTATTAAATACTTTGTGGTACTCCTCTTTGTCTCAAAACCCGATTAGTTAGGATTTTTTCGATCTCTTTATCAAATGATCTAATCACCACAAGTGGAAAACGACTCGAATAATCTCTACTCGATTCATCTTGGTCTTCATGATATGACTTAAGCATACTCACATGAAAGACTGGATGAATCTTCATGGAGGGAGTGAATTGTACTTTATAAGATACA
Organism: Arachis ipaensis; assembly: GCF_000816755.2. Taxonomy (NCBI): domain Eukaryota; kingdom Viridiplantae; phylum Streptophyta; class Magnoliopsida; order Fabales; family Fabaceae; genus Arachis; species Arachis ipaensis. The sequence goes on along the minus strand of NC_029785.2, from coordinate 103,089,227 downwards.
TTGCCACATGCCCAATGATCTCAAATGACCTTTCATATTTGCATATTAAGCCCTTATGAACTTTGCAAAAGGCTATGAATTATTGTGAAAGAAGTTTAATGATTACCTTATTTCCCAATGGATAGCTAGCATGCCTCCTCTTCTTATCTACCCATTTCTTCATCCTCTTAGCGGCTTTGTTAAGATAAGAACGTGTAACATCTGCTTGTTCTTCCCAAGACTTAACCATGTGATAAGTTTCAAGGATCTTCTCTAAGTAAGAGGAAGAAAGAGAGTGTTGTGTAAGTGGTTGTTGTCCAGTCACAATTTTGAACGGACTCTTTCCTGTGGATTTTCTCTTTTGTAGATTATATGAGAACTGAGCAATATCCAAAAATTTTGTCCAATCCTTCTGATTAGTGCTAACAAAATGTCTTAAGTAACACTCGAGTAAGGCATTCACTCTCTCAGTTTACCCATCAGTTTGAGGATGAAAACTAGTTAAGAAGTGAAGCTTCAATCTAAGAAGTTTGAATATCTTTATCCATAATCGTCTTGTGAAGCATAAATCTCGATCATTTATGATGCTCTTAGGTAATCTCAAATATTTCACAAAAATCTTAAAGAATAGTCCTACGGCTTCCTCTATAGTACAATTAATAAGGGCTAGTATAAAGGTAGCATATTTCGATAATCGATGCACTGCGACAAGGATAGATCCAAACCCCTCTAATAACTTTGGAAATATAGAGATTAAATCTAGAGAGACACTTTTCGACAGTCGCTCAAGCGGAGGTAAATGTTCCAACAACCCACTTGATGCCTTGTTTTCAATCTTCTCTTATTGACACACAAGACAAATCTTCACATAGCTCTCTACTTCATGTAGAATTTGAGACCAATAATAGGAAGACTCAATGAGTGCCAACATTCGTCGTTGATCTTAGTGACCATCCCACTTGGTGTCATGACATTTCTTCACCAATTTTCTCCTCAGATTTTTTCACTTAGGGATGTATAGTCTTCTTTCTTTTGTATAGAGAAGGTTATCCTCTAACAAAAATCTTTTGGTCTTATCTTTTCTAGTCAGATTCACCAATTTCTTGACTAATAGGTCATGTGCAACCCATCTTTGATGATACGCACAATATCTCCTTCGACCATGAAAATAGCTATCAACTTAGCTTGCGGCTTAATGCATCTGCTATCACTTTAGTCTTGCCTAGCTTGTACTAAAATTATAAATCAAACTCAGCTAAGAAATCTTGTTACGTAGTTTGTTTGGGGCTTAACTTCTTCTGAGTTTGTAAGTAGCTTGTAGCCACATTATCTGTCTTAACGATAAAGTGTGAACCAAACAAGTAGTGGCGCCAAGTTCTCAAACAAAGCACCACCGCAATCATCTCCCTTCTCAAACAAACTAAATAAAATGTCTTTCTTGCATCAGAACCCCTCCAATAGCATAGTCAGAAGCATCAGTGTGGACTTTAAACACCTTTGAGTAGTTGAGCAATGCCAATATTGATCCTTCAGTGATAGCAGCCTTCAATTCATCAAAGACATTCTAACACGCCTCTAAACATTCTCAAAATTAATTATTCTTGAGAAGATCGGTTAACAGTGAAGCCTTGGTAGAATATGCCTTGATAAAATTTCGATAGTAGTTAGTCAACCTAAGAAATGACCTCAATTTAGATACTTTGTTTGGTGGCTCCCATTTTTTGATAGTCTTCAACTTTTCTTGATCCTTGCAGAAAGTTTTATCTCTTATGATGAGTCCCAAGAAGTGAGCATTGTCTCTTGTGAAGGAACACTTTTCTTTCTTTACATATAGGTTATTCTTTTGCTAGATCTTGAATACAGTTTGTATGTGTTTTACAAGTTTCTCCAAGGTATTGCTATACATAATAATGTCATCCAAGTAGATCACTAAAAAGTAAGGTCGAAAGATCTCATTTATTAATGTACAAAAGGTCACAAGAGCATTAGTTAAGGCAAAAGGCATTACTAACCACTCGAACGATTCATATCTGGTGACACACGTGGTCTTAGACTCATCACCGTTGGCAATCCTCACTTAGTGATATCCTGACTTCAAATCCAGCTTCAAGAACCATTTGCCTCTACAAGTTGATCAAATAAATCGAATATCAAAGGAATAGAGCATTTGTTCTTGATGGGTTACCTTTTTAGTACTCGATAGTCGAGGCATAGTCTCATTGACGAATAAATCCAGTATCCAATAGATTCTTGAGTTGTTTCTTCAGCTCCTAAAGTTCTGCACCTGTAAGGTGCTGAGGTAGGCGGCTTTGTTTTTAAGTCTAACTCAATCTTATGATCCACCTTTCTCCTATGTGGTTGTTGTTTTGGCAACTCAGAAAATATTACAATTTTATTTTCTTCAAGGAGTTCTTTGATTTTGGAGAAATATCTTCTCTGTTGGATATTGACTCCTCTTGTAATAGAGTCAAATATGTCATCTCTCTCTTTTTGAACTCTTTCTTGAGTTGCATAGCGGAAGTATCGGTGGTCTTTCAAATTTAGAGATTGCAAGGACCATGCATGGAGACCATTTCTCTATGATAGACAGTATGTCGTAGTATAGTATAGGTATTATATTTGTCTTTCTTTGCAAATCGAGCATGATGGCTATCTTAAAATCATTCATGGGTGTTACTGAAAAATCTATAAGACTCTTCCAAAAACCAAGAGTCATCTCAACTCTTTTTTGCTACTCCCTTAAGAGGTTTACCCTTGGTATTACGGAACCAGCCATTTTTTCAGTAATATTTAACCCAAGCCTCTTTGCTTCATCAGGCGTGATAAAGTTATGTGTAACACCAGTGTCGATCATAGCCTGACGGATATTTCATTGATCAAGGCCTTGACATACATCAAGCATTTTTTTTACAGGGCCTACCTTCTTGTCCTTCACAGTATTCATGAGTTGGACAGATCGAACACATTTAGTCACCTATGACTGAGCCTCTCATTCATCAGCAATAGATGTCAAAATTTCTAACTTAGGACAGTCCTTCATTTGGTGTGATCTCTTTCACACGAAGCATCCTACTTTGGACATGAAAGCTATCTTCTTTTTCTCATACTTTTTTTTAAGAGTACTTTCCTTCTTCTTTGGTTGAGAAATTTTTTTCTTGTCTCCCCCACCTTTAGTAGAACTAGGCTTAGAAGATAACTTGGGTTTAGAGTCTCTCCGATAATACTTGATGAGTAATTCAGTCACCTTAATGGCTTTATCAACATCCTTAAAATTTCTTCTTTGTAATTCTTGCTTTGTCCAAGGTTGGAGTCAATCAATAAAGAAGAACAATTTATCTTCTAATGCTAAATTGAGAATTTGAAGTTTAAGAGTAGTGAACTCCTTTACGTAATCGCTAATCATACTCTTGTGCTTCAACTCTCTCAACTTCTTCCTTGTTTTTTAGACTACATTCTCAAGGAAGAATTATCTTTACAGCTCTTGTTTGAAATCTTTTCAAGTGGTTATGTTGTAGGTACCATTTTTCATATCTATGCACTTCCTCCTCCACCCTAAAGGAGCATTATTAGAAAGGTAGAGGCTGTAGTGTGTACCTTTATTGCTTTTTCGACCACTCCATGGCCTTTGAAGTACCTCTCCATTTGCCATAGGAAGTTCTCCACCTCTCGAGTGTTCCTTATGCCCTTGAACTCCTTTGACTTTGGAAGATCAATATTTGTCGTCTCCCTTATAATAGTAAGTCAAGACTTCGCCTCCTCAAACCAAAATCGAGCCTCCTTAAATAGCTTTAAGATATTCTCAAGTTTTTCTTCTATTTGGAGCATGCTTTTCTTGAAAGCATCTAATTCTCTCAACACATGAGTTTCGAGGGCCTCCTTGTGATGTTCTATCTTTTAGAAGCGCTCATCCATAGAGGATAGATCATTCTCCAACAAGAAAACTATTTTATAAGAAGTTGGAGTCTTTACCGCTAGACTCACTTGAAAAACGTACCTTGCTTTCCCATTGAGAAGAAATAACATTTCTTCTCCTTTGAATCTCAATATGCTCCATGGTCACACCAAAAGTTATATCCACGAACCATTTGTGTTTTTTCTTGAACCTTACTCTAATGCCAAATTGTCACGGCTTTGAACATAGTCCAATGCTACCGTGTCGACACTTAGATTTACTCAACCTCTTAGAGTTAAAACTAAGTCAGCCTAACTTGATCTCAATATTTAGCAAGAAAGTGATCACACAAGAGAACATAAGAAAAAAAAATTTTGATGGAAAGAATATTTTATTATTTAAGTGTTTGTTACAAATGACTCATACATTCACAATTCAAACTCTCATCCCCTATTTATAGTCATCCACCTCTAAAATAGACGATTAAGTTTTAATCTAATCAATGGTTTGATCGAATGTCTAGAACTTTCATTACAAATATTTAACATACCACAGTTTTTTAAATATATTTAAATTATTTCATATTGCTCTTTATACTTTTACATATATTTATATTTTTTTAAATTACTCTATGATCTTTTAAAATTTTTTAAAATCTTTTAGAATATTCCAAAATCTTCAAAAATATTCTAAAATATTTTAAAAATATCTAAAGTATTTTCCAATCATCTAAAATACTATATAAATATTAGTTAATATAACATTCTAAAATTTATCGCGACAATATCTCGGTTGTTTTTTTCAATCCATATTTGTTTCATCTACAAACTTACAAGTTTGCTCTATTTCCTTTTAACTTAATCAATTGGATTAATTTCTTCAACATCATTAACCAAATATCATATATATACACGGCACTTTCATATTCTCTTTTTGGCAGCGTCTCTATGGTAGCTAACTAAGACACTTTTTAAAAGCAAAACCGTTTACGTTAATATGTGTACTTTAAAAAAGAATGAATTTCAAGAACGTGTTTCAATTATATATCTATTATTTCTATCTTTTTTATCACCCTAAGATAGAAATCAAATAATACTCGAGAATTTAATTTGATGTTATATACCCTAACTAAGTCAACTAGAGCATTATGTGAGTTGAAAAAATTAGGATTATCCTACCATTTTTCCCCCTTCTTTCTTATGTCAAAATATTATTGAATTTAAAATGGGAGTTTAAATAACTAGACCTATGTATGTGAAGCTGTGAACCCTGTTATTTGTTACAGATTTTGATTTTGCTTCCTCTTTGTTCCTCTCTAGTCTCTTCTAATGTCGGTCTTTACCCAAAAGATGAACACATAGAGCATGCATTGTTGTTATATATATGGCATATTGCATGGATGAAACTTGTTAATATGATATTTTTTGCTTTGGACAAGGAACGTGATCCCTGCCATACACCTTTACTAATGGTGAATAGAAAAGACAATTAGGGGAGTGACTCTCGCTTTAATTAGGATAGTTACGCACTACCCACCCCAATATATAGAGAGTCCTTAATAACTTCAAATTAAATCAATCTTTTCTAGTGTTTCATAGTAAAAGATACTTTAAAATTAAGATATGGCAAATAAGTACAGTAGTTAAATTAAAAAAAAAATTAAATAATTAAAATTTTTAAAATATTTATACCGTATTTATTAGTGAAAATATTTAAATTTTGTTTATTAATGATGATTTAATTAATATTCTAAAGATATTTATTAGTTACCAAAAACTTAAAATAATTATAAAATTTGTTATAGTGGACTCATAAACTATACATATAATATACACGACAAACCATTGGAATACCGGAATTACTTGAAATTTTTTGTGATCTATGTTAACCTACTCCATTCTATAATAATTTACTGTTCAGAAAAAAGTTTAACTTTCATCGTGCAGATCTTTTTCTCTTTTTCTCTACTATTTAGCATAGACATATATATTATAGAGAAATGTCAAAATATACNATTGAACGAATAAGTAATTAAAACGAGTTAGAATGATAGCATCTAATCAAACGGAAGTGAAGATTTAATAAGCCTCCGAGGCCGACACAGCCTCACGTTTATGTCGTACGAGCAGTTGTATTGATGAGAATAATCTGATCGAGTAAATACATATGAAGGCGAGAAGTAATTAACAACACCATTATTTGTATCTAGATATTAGATATTTTGATATAGACACATACACTGTCACCCTTAGTTTGTGTATGTCATATCAATCATCATAATCTAAAATCAAAACCATATATGTGGTTTGTCTTTAATCTTATTATTTTCTTGCTCATCATAAAGATATATTAGCGAGCTTTCTCATTGTATGTTGGTTGGTTTGCTTTAATAACCGAACCAACAACTTGCTTATCCATGAAAAACATCAAGACCCCACAAAGCAATCTCACTGCATATACAGCTAAACCATTATTTTCCCCTTTTTTTTTCTTTTTCTCCGTGACTGACCCATTTAATTTGATTTATATATATAATATTATAACATCATCACTCCACTTATTAAGCAGGTTCTTCATCTGATTACTCCAACCACCATAACCAAACCTCTTTATCCTCACAACCCAGCTTGGCTTCAGTACCTTCTCTTAACAAGAACTACCATTATTCTTGTTCTAATTATTCAACCGCCTCATACAACTGCATCGCAACCCTAAAAGGACACAACTACTACCCATCCTCCTTAACCCTCTCCGCTAAATTCCTCTACAGTGGCTCCTCCGATAGAGAAATTAGGTCATGGTCCAAACAATCATTATTAACTACCACTAATAATATAGTCCTTGCTGGGAAAGGTGCAGTCAAGTCTCTAGTTGTTCACTCCGACAAGCTCTTTAGTGCTCACCAAGATAACAAAATTAGGGTTTGGAAGATCACCAACAATATCAACAACCACCACGACCATGAGCTTCAGTACACGCGTTTGGCCACGCTTCCAACGCTCAGCGACCGCGTCTCGAAGATACTACTCCCCAAAAACCACGTTAGAATCCGGAGGCACAAAAGGTCCACGTGGGTTCACCACGTAGACGCAGTGTCTTGTCTCGCCCTGTCCCATGACGGAGCCTTGCTATACTCTGTCTCATGGGACAGGACGATCAAGATTTGGCGAACCAGAGACTTTGCGTGTTTGGAATCAGTGATGAATGCACACGATGATGCCATCAACGCAGTCGCAGTTTCCAACGATGGACGAGTCTACACAGGATCGGCGGACAAAAGAATCAAGGTTTGGAAGAAGAAGAAAGGCGACGGCCAAGGAGTAGTGGGAGAGAAAAGCAAAAGCAAAAACAAACACTACCTTGTGGACACGTTGGAGAAACACAAGTCTGGGATCAACGCTTTGGCGCTTAACGGCGACGGTTCGTTACTATATTCCGGGGCATGTGATAGATCAATACTGTTATGGGCGAGGAAGGAAGAAGACAAAGAAGAAGAAGGTGGTGATGGAAAAATGGTGGTGGTGGGTGCGTTAAGGGGGCATGGTAGGTCTATACTTTGCTTGGTGGTGGTGATGGATTTTGTTGTGAGTGGTTCAGAGGACAAAACGATTCGTGTTTGGAGGGGTTTTGGCGGGAGAGAGTATAGTTGTGTGGCGGTTTTGGAAGGACATAGAGGACCAATTAAGAGCCTCACCGCCATGGTTGATCATAACCATGATGATCCTTCCCAAGCATCGATGGTTGTCTATAGTGGCAGTTTAGACTGTGACATTAAGGTTTGGAAGGTTTTTGTTCCTCTTCTCTGAATTTAGTTCTATATAGGATGTGCTTCACAATTTCTTTTTTATTTTATTCAAAACTTTACAATATACCACCATACAATACACCGTTATAAACTCAAAAAATAATGTGTGCATTTATATATATATTTTCTTTTCTTTCTGTGTCCCCAGATAAAAAATACAAACTCAACAGCAATTTGTGCCTCACTTTTCTTAATTTGCCAATCCTCCCAGATAAATTCCTCTCTCGCTCTCCCTTTTTTTTCTTTTCATCTTTCCGTCTATCTCTCGATAAACACCATAGATACAAATTAAAGGAATCTGCTGAGCCTTCCATCCTTTCATCAGGAAAATTTATTTGATCATCTTTTTTATATTTAATCAATTTATTTTATGATTTAATTTTATTTAGTGGTGATGTAAAAAATTGTATATAGACATCCAATTATATATTTTTGAAAAAAATATGCGGATCGAGCCAAGATACATTAGCCAACATTGTGAGTCCCTAACCCTGAGCCATCATCGTGCTTTTCCGTCAGAGCCATCACTATCGCTGCTGCTTCAACGCTTCGTGCATGCCTTTGCTTTTGATGCTTCAGTGCTTCGTGCCTTTGCTTAGCTTCTGCTACTTCTGTAGCTTGTGTCTTTTTCTTCATGTATAGGGTGTTTATCAAATAGAAGGGGACAAGATATTTTGGCTCTTTCATAACTAATTAACCGGAAAAAGAAATCAATAGAGAGAAAAGACAAGATTATTTGGAGATTTTGAATGAGGATAAAATTAAAAAGTGAATTTTAAGTTTGTTTCTATCGGTTAATTTATTCTACTTTTCATTGTCTTTAATTCAAAGGATATATACATGGAGAAAGACACATTGTTTACGCGGTGGCACTTTCCCGTATAATATAAAAAGTTACCTTTTCCGGTAATTTTTTTTATTGGTGCATAATTATTGCATGCATATATATCATATTTATTTGTTTTTGTGAGAATAATTACTCATAACTCAGTAATACGTAGTTACTTACAATCTCGGCCGACACTGATCACTACTGCATTCGGAGAAATTAAGCACGTATTTTTTCAAAAAATTTTCAAAGGTTTCTTCCAAAAAAATCTTTTTAGCATAGTTCTAAAAATCGAAATGGACTAATGAGTTCAATTGAATTAATAGAGAATTGATCATCTAACGGGTTCGATTGACTTCATAAACTGTCTAACAAAAAATTAATCGAACTAATGGTTAACTGATAAACCATCAAAACTGACCGATTTATTTAAGGATTTTCGATTTCGTATATCCCTCGTCATTTCACTCTTGAGAAAAAAAACCTAATCTAGTTACACACCAATTCTACTCCTCTTTTCTCTCTGAAAATTGGAAATTGAAAGAACTAAAGAAGGAAAGAATCCTAGCCCCGCAGCCACCGTCCTCTTTCATTGTCATCGCCGAACTCTTTTCTGCTGGAAACAGGCGTCGCGTGTGGAAGCTCTGTCACCAGCGTAGGAAACTATGTTGCGTGTGGAAGCTCCGTCGCGGTCCTAGGAAGCTCTATCACCATCGTGTGGAAGTTCGATCCTCGTTTCTGTCTCGTCGTTTCTTCCTCGCCCTCTCTCTCCCTCTGTAAACGTCTCTCTTCTTCTGTCGTGGTTACTCTCAATTTTTTTTTATCAAAGACAGGAGACTCGAACCCGCAACTCTTAATTGAGTATAGGGAGACTATGCCATTTAAGCTATAACTCATTGGCGTCGTAGTTACTCTCTTTCTTCAATTGTTTTGTTATTTTGTTATTTATAATAATTTTGAGTTGCTATAATTTTTATTCTAGATTCTAGTCGTTAAACAGAATAGATTTTGGTTGCTGTAAAAAATTGATTAATCCTATTGTTTAATTTCGTTGCTGGATAGAATAGATTATGGTTATTTCTGGTTTTTTTTTCCTTATTAATTTTTACGAAACTAGAATAATAATTTTGTTGATGATTGATTTATGATTCTAGAATGATTTTCTAAAATGATGATGATGTTGCATGTTATTCGCTTGTTGATTTTCTGATGATTACTTATTAGTGATGACCAGTGCCTTTGTTTAATTCTGAATTAGAGTTGGGTTTAATTGAGTTATTGAGTTTTTTTTTTTTTGGTGACTAATTGAGTTATTGAGTTAATAATACTGATTTATATTCTAAATGGCTGATTTTCTAAAATGATGATGTTGCTTGCTGATATATTGTTGGCTTGTTGCTGATTTTCTAATGATTACTCACTAGTGATGATTAGTACCTTAATTTAGTTGAAAAATTGGTTGTTAATGTTTTTTTTTTGTGGTAGAATATTATATGAAATT
>NC_029785.2:103040477-103079101 GCF_000816755.2 Arachis ipaensis | reverse complement strand
AAATTCTGAAATTTAAAATTTTATTAAATTCGAAATTATTGAATTTAAATATTTAAAATTATATATTAATTTTTTAATTAATATTTAATTAAATCGATTAAACTCCAATTAAATTCTGATTGAACTATTGAACCAATAAACCAGTTATCTTATTGGTTCATCGACTGATTCGGTTCTTGCATCCTTACTTTTTAGATTGGACAAATTAATAATCCCAAAAATTAATAACTCAACTCGTGAAAAAAAAGTTGTTTCGAAACACAATGCTTAAATTTATCACAAACTCAGCTTATCGAATTGTATTATTGTAATGGTCAGGCTTGAGTTACCAGTTCACGAGTCAACTCGACTTAGTTACGTGCAATAAATTCTATATCCAAATCGACTAACATAAATAGATGTAAAATCGATCTAACAAGAGAACTAACCCTTTTTTCAACATATAATCGGCCAAAATTAACTGAATGTTGATGGAAAAAAAATTGGCTGGCAAACCTTTTTTTACATAAATTATACATAAAAAGCGGTCAAAACAGCAATAACTTAAAGAAAAAAAAACTAGTGGGGTGAAAACCTGACCACTCGCTGAATCAAATTTGCTTGCTAAAATGTATATATAAAAGAATCTCTTCTATGGTAGCAAAAGAATGTGTCGTTCTCAGCCAAGGTAGAATTCCATGTTCTATTAGGCAGCCAGGCAGGCAAAAAATAATTAAAAAAAAAAAGGAAGAAAAGAAATGAAGATTGAACATCCACATCAATTACAATGGTTCTTTAGCAGGTGTACCTGGATCACGGGGATATTTCATCGGAGTGGAACGATCCTTTGAGCATATGACAACAGTCCGTTGACCATATGGACTTCGAGAATCAACTAGACATGACAAAATTAATGTAAAGTTACTTCCACAACAAGCTAGTCCGTTTATCCATTGACAAAACTATCATAGAAATAAATAGCAAAGATTCTGTTTCAGAAAATCTCAGGGATAACCACTAGGCATCCATATATGATCAAGAGTCAACCAGATAGGTAAGTCTTTTTAATATGCAGCATAGGACTCTATAAGAAGCGTTGGGCCGGGAGGGAACAATGGCTGATGCTCTAAGAAAATCAATAATTTGTGAAAATTAAGGGTGCAGCATATGAATTGTGCATATAAGTTTTAGTTAGCAAGTAAGAATTTGTTAAATTAGTGTAAGGCTAAGGATGATGAGTAACTTTCCTTAAAGATATATCGAAATTTTGAACTTGTACCGAAATTGAATAGCAAACTTATATTAACTAAGCAAAAAAGTTATTTCTCCATTCTTCCTGTCATAATTAGATTAACTCTTCTGTCTTTCAGCATCAGTGATCAGTTCAATACAAATCTAAAAGTTCGATGCTATCACTACACAAATGCACCATGGATGTTACATTCATGCCCAAGTTTTACAGTTTACTGAGAGCCTCCACAAGTCATTGGAGCATCACTATTTTAACAACCCAGTCACTGACTGGCATAGACTTTAAACTCCCTAGTACCTACTGTTTTTCCACATTTTTCCACATCACTGCGCATGGAGTGTTGCACATGCCCCAAAAAAACAAAGAGAAAAGTACCCGCGAATAACAAGCACAGATTCCAACCAAGAATAAAACTACAAAACAAGAATCAATTTATATGATGGTAGCACCATCAAACAAGGCAAGAAATCAATCTTTCCATTTCACAGAGAAACTAGAAACCTATATTCACAGGTTTACAAATGCAAGTCTCATCTCAGAAAATTATCAAAATTTTGAAATTTTATAGCAGTGAAATTAATTGCAAAAGTCTATATGGCAAGGGCAAGGTTTTAAGCTGTGTACCTGAGCACACTTGCAATAGAGAAGCACCCATCTTCTGGATGGCACTTTCAGCTTTCTTAACTTCATCCTATCCAGATTCATCACATAGGATGGCAATGCATTGTTAAAATTTTCAAATATCCATGAAATACAGACAGAAAAGCCACACATAATGCATCATGATTTGGGATGTACAAGTAACCCAAAACACATAAAAAGAAAATATGGATTTAAATTAAACTTTTTTAATTTTTACACAATCATGTAACCACACATTGCCATATATCTAGAAAAAGTTAGACTATTATAATTGCCAACTTAAGGGACTCTTTTAATGAAGTGCATATGCTAACACATAATTGGATGTTAGCTTAAAAATCCTGGAGTGGCAATGAATCATATTTAAAGCGAGAAAATAAGAGCATATATAATTAAAAAGAAGGAACAAAAGTAGCAGTAATAACTTTTCATTCACAGGGAAAGAAATCAACATTCACTTTTTCCTTGTAAGGCATCAGAAGAAAATAGCAATTTATCCAGAAATTAGATCACACTCTTGACGTATATCCCAGGAAACCAATTGTTGGAGATAAAAAGTATGAGTAACAACTGAACAAGGAGGGCATTAGCATACAGATAATACAATCTTAGGCCATTTTCTGATCAGAGTTGAACTAGAGGATGCCTGGACAAAATACGTGTTTTATACTTGGAAAACAAGGCGCACTAGTTCTACTTCAAGGTAATTAATAGCAATCTGCTGAGCAAAGAGCAAAGTTGTTGCTCACAATAAGAATATGATCAACACCGGTAAAATACAATATATGACTTAATAAACAAATAAGCACAACTCTGGTGGTACAAAAAGGCAAGATAATAAAATCAACTTCACATTTTTCTGATATTTCTTGTAGGAAAGCAACCAATCATTAATTGGCAGAAGATATTGATTAAAAGCTTCAAACTAAATTTCTAATTTTGTTACATACCTCAGGGTCATGACCCTTGGCAGCAATAAACAATCCGCCAACACGAACCAGTGGAAGACAATACTCAGCTGGGAATGTAATAAGAGCAATGAACCATACAGGAATAAGAAATCACCAAATGTTGAAGTAGCACAGAATTATATCAGGACATCCATTAACTACCTAACACTCTCATTTCTGCAACTGCCCTAGCCACTGCTATGTCGAATTTCTCTCTGAAGCAATGATTCTGCCCCAAACTCTGTCCTATGCACAATAGAAGACATATTTTCAGGAGTACAAAGGCAAAATAGAAACCAAAATGAAGCATGGTGGAGATTCTTTTGCAGTGTTCAGCTTAAGAAAAGCATCCCAGTTATTCAGGAAAAACCTTGTTACTCTCTTATTTTTCTTTTTCCTGTCCACATTCATAAATTAAGAACGTTATCATGCCACACACTAGAACAAATAGCAAGTGGATTCAAAATAACACCACATGCATTAAAAATGGTAAGGGAGATTGCGTTTCAAATTCCAATACCTTAACTACATAAGAAACTGAAATTAAAATTTCAAAAAGGATCAACAAATATGCATTTACAGTTTCATAATACAAGAATATGGAAGCGTGTGTGTTACCTCTGCTCTTCCTCTTACTATCTGGATATTTGATGAACCGATGATTCCAACAACATGCTCCAAGAATACGCATCTCTTGTTCATGGACTCCATCAGTGTAACTTCCCATTCTACTCCATTTCAATTGCAAAAACAGAGAATATCACAACTCGCAAAAAAGGAACTGAATCTAATTACACAAGGAAAAAAAAGCAGCGAAAATTCACCTGGACAAGCTATGGCCAAAACAACTCCGGGAAGACCAGCACCTGTTCCAACGTCCACGAGGCTAAGCTTCTCATGTGGCGGCGCGCCGCCGCAGCGCGTGCGGTAGCAATCCCTAAGAGGAGGGAGGATCGCGAGCGAGTCCTCGACGTGCCTCTCCATGACTTCATCGGCGTCTTTGACTGCGGTGAGATTCATGCGCTGCAATTGAAAACGCGGAAATTAAGTGTTAATGTAGTTGAAGAGTTGAAAGAATTGGAAAGTATGTATTATGTATACCTTGTTCCATTGGAGAATAGCGTGAACGTAGAGATGGATCTGGTGTCTCTGGCGGGAGGATAGGGTTCGGAAGATGTAGAAGCTTCATGGCGACAACGACGAGGACATAAATGGCAGCAGCGACGATGAATCATGCAGCGACTGTTACTAAGCAACATCTCCCAGTGCGCGCTTTTACTTTCCCCGCGCTTCACTCAAAGGAATTTCTTTCAACAGTAGCATTTTTAATCATGATAAAATTGTTAAATATATTTATAAGCATTATTGTAATTTGTATTTGTTTAAAACAATATATATATATATTTTTGGACTTGAAACAATATTTCTTGGACACTAATAAAAATAAAGAAATGTCTTCTTTTTGTTTTTTTGTTTTTTTGCTTTTTTGTTTTTTTTGGTCAAGAATGTCTTCTTTTTGTTAATTCGGCATTTTGCTTAGTCATGGGCTTATGCCCGGTATAGTGCCGTTATTGTATTATGAGTTTATGACTAAGCTTTTGGGACTTCCTTTATAGGGGCTCGGGTGTTAGAACAAACCAGTCAACCAAGAATCCATGAGCCGAAAGAGAAAAGAAAGAAAAAAACAATGGATGCCCTTGCAGTTGAGATTTGGTATAACAAATTTGTTATAGACATGAATTTTAGAAAAATGCTATACATCTAAATTTTTTTATAGTTTAATTATTCTGTTAGTCTTATAATTTTGCGAAATTTTCAATTAGGTCTTATATTTTTTTCTTTTTAATTGAGTCCTTGCACCAAATTTTTTTTTTAAATTGGGTCATTACACTTTTTTTTCCTTTTATTTAGGTTTCTATACCAATTCTTTTTTTTAGTGGGTCCTATAAAATTAAGCCAATTACTACTAAAAGGGACTTAATTGAAAAAAAAAATAGTGCAGAAACCCAATTAAAAGAAAAAAAAGTATATAAACCTAATTGAAAATTTCACAAAACTATAAAGACCAATAGAGTAATTAAACCTTTTTTTATTAACCAAGTCTAACTAAATACTTAAACATAATAAAAATTAGTCATGACTAATATTATTTTAAATCTTATTGTTTATTTGGTTAGACTTACTTCATAAACAAATTTGAATGTACAACATTATTAATCTTGTTTGATTGAGCATAAACTCCTAGCAAATGTCTCAAATTTCCTAGATTGAAGGCGTTAATCTTTTCTCAATAACGCAATGCTTATATAAAAAAAAAGGATAAATTTCCTAAAAGAAAATATTAAAAAAAGTTAAAAAAGAATCAAACAAAAAAGCGAATAATCTTTCTCCCAAATGAAGAAGGGACAAAAACCAAAGAAACTAGAATTTCCTTTTCATTTCTCCAAAAAAATTTTCAATTTTATCTGAGTGATTTTATAATCTTCCAAATTCAATAACCATGCACTTGAATCCACATAAATCCATAACCAAATCATGAATAAAACCATGAAAAATGACAAACCAAGAAATAGAACTACCCAAACATGCTTCTTCCATCATATATGTTTCGCTTTCTGGCGATGGCGATCGTTGACCATGCAACCACCACCTTTTGCGCCACTGCTAGTGAGAAATCCCTTGTTTTACCTTGTTTTCCAGTGAGCCGCTATTGTCTTTGACTTCTCCGTTGATGGCCTCCACCAGTCCACCACCCTCTTCTTCTTCAACAATATTCCCTCCTATGGCTTCTCCCAAATTTACAACCTCACATAATTATTGTAAGAATTAGCTATCAACTTAATGTGTCAGGTCATCTTTTTATAACAACATAGATAGAAGGGCTAATGTAAATTATGTTTTAAAATTTGAGGGTTTAAATTTGGTCAATTAAAAATTGAAAAATTAATTTTGTAGTCTTATGAAGTCATTTTAAGTACAAAAATGCTATTGTACACAGCTTTCAGCCATTCTCTACAAATACGATAAAATACCGGTTTAATTAGGTATCCTTTAAAAATAGGATAACATTCAGCCTTTTATTATAATAATTAAAAAAATTAAAATAAACACAACTAAAAATTATGAATAGATTTATTGTCTTTTTAAAATTAAATACACATTCAAAATACAATCTAAAAAAAATTAAAATTTAAAATTTAAATTTTAAATTTCTGTTTCAGATTTAATATATTTAATTATTAATATATTATAATTTAAATACATATCTAAAAATCAAATTATTCAAAATTCAAAATTTTAATTTTAAAATTATAAAATAAACCTTAAACTATCAAATTATTAATTAAACTCGTACAATAACACTCAAAGAAGTAGAGAAGTCACGTTTGCGCCATGTCGAAAATCCAGAGGCGCACATGGAAAACTCAGAGGTGCACATCGAGAAGTCATCCTCCGCTGTCGGTTCATCCGTGCCACCTTCCTCTTCCGCGCTCATCCTCAACGCTGTCTTCCTCCTTTTCGGCGCTCATTTACAACGCTGTCTTTTTAATGTTTAAATTTAAATTTTAGATTTATGATTTTGGATGTGTTTTAAAAATATTTTTTGTATAACTTAATATTTTAGATGTGTTACAATTGAAAAAGAAACTACAATTGAAAATATTTTAGTTTATGTATATAATTATATTCGACCATTCATAATTGTATTATTAACATTTATATTGTATTATTAAAGTTGACTGATTTTAGATGTGTTTTAAAAATATTTTGTATAAAATATCATACTATCAGATGTGTTATAATAAAATAACAACACAATTTTAAATTAATTGTTGATTATAATAATTTTGAAAACTAATAAGTATCGAAAAAAATTCAACTAATAATTTAAATAATAAATATTATATTCATTTGATCGAATAAAAAATCAAAAGATTAATTGTATTATTAACGTTTAAATTTAAATATTTAAAGTTAGCCTGATTTTGGATGTGTTTTAAAAATATTTTGAATAAAATATCATACTATCATGTGTTATAATTGATAAATAACAAGAGAATTTTTATGACCATATCAACTACATCTTCTCTCTTAAACTCCAGATTTTTTTTGCTTCTTTGCTCAAACTACTTATGTAGATAGTACTTTATTTGCAACAACTTTATTAATAAAATTAAATAAGATCAACTTTGTTCCAATTAAATCAGCAGAGTATTTTTATGTTTAAATTAAAATATAATTAAAAATATTGAACATGGTATTTCTTAACAAATTACATAAACACATGTGTGGAAATTAATGATACCTTTCACCAAATGCAAAATGAGAGAGTACTTCAGCTGGAAGGTGGTGATGGTCTTCACCAATAAAGACGAGATGGAGAATTCAGCTGGCAGCGTCCTTTTTGATTTGGAATTCACTAATGCGTGTGAATGTCCCATAGAATAAAGAATTTAAAAAACTGTATTTGTTACGTAAAGTTACGAAAGTAAAGCAAAGTCACTGTAACCACCAATGAAGTGGGTGGGTTTTAAAATTTAAATTTAAATTAAAATCTAATTATAGATATGTATCTACAAAATAGGAACATGTTACACTAAAAAAATAATTAAATATTATTTAAATCTAATTAAAGACTGATTAAAGACTGATTATTATTGTACAACTAGCATTTCCCATAAAATACATAAGTTAATGAAAAGGGTTACAATATATGTATAGAAGTAACTAATAACATATCATGCGCACACCAAAACAGAACCACGACCCAGCTAACCCAGTTTCTTCGATCACGCCACTCCTAATCAATTTCTTCTTTTTTCCGCACAGTGCCTCTTCTCAATTTCTTCTGTTCTCAGCGCATCGCCTCTTTTTAGTGTCGTTCATCTCCTGTTTTTATCGCTGCTGTCTCTTCTTTTCTCAGTATGCTTCACTCTCCTCTTCTAATCAAAGGTAAGTTTCTCAGATCAATTATTTATACCGGTGGCTGATTTTAATGTACATCTAATATAACTGTTTTGACTTTTGAGTATTAACTCATTTTTCCATTCCAGCCACAACTAAAAAGTCAAATGCTCTAAAATAAACCACCAACACTCAGCCCAGATTTGTCTTTCCTCTCTAGTTGCCACTACAGCAACCTTTCGCCAGCGCAGTTCAGATTTGGTGAGTTTCATCCTTCACATTCATATCTGCTCCTTCCATTTTTCTTGGGTCTGAAGGATTTCTTTGTCTTTCTTTTGTCAGGACCTAAGAGGCCCAAAAAATTCCACAATCCTCCATGATTGCTGCTTTGGTCACACTCCAAAGGCGCCTCCTTGCCGCAAAATCAGAGCTCGCCATCCCAATCTCTATCACTTATGTGACTCGCCATCACTCTTAAGCATATCATTAAGAAAGGCCAGCAATCTCCAATTGGTGAACCACAAAGAATGAACTTCCTATGTCGATAATGGGGACAACTAAAAAACATAAATATAACCCATCAACTTCCTTACTCCTGAGTTGGTCCTTCAATATTAACTTGACGGGCAAGTCTCTTTTATGTAATCAAAGTTAGTTCATTTTTCATTTTAAACAAACTTAACTTTCTCCAAATACAACACTCAATTTGCTAAAACCATAAAACTAAGGATTTGGTGTTATTTCTCATATGTGGAACTGAACAAAAAATACTAGAAATATAGATGTCTCTATTATTATATGATCTTTGCCCTCACAATAAATTATAATGATCTTCTTAAAATTCATGTTAAAAGTTTTGTTTCATTAAACTTAATATGCAGTAATATTTATCTTAGTAAATTTAATTTAGTATATATCAAAACTCTAAATAAATAACTAAATCAATTAAATAAAAAAGTAATAAGTAGTGGTAATGTATTTTCCGAAACTAACCAACTAGTTAATTACCAATTTAAAGCTTAGTTTTCTAAACATAAGTCAAATTATTAGTGTTTTTCCCTTAGAAAATCAGTTTAGTTAAAAAAAAATTATCTATTTATTAATTATATTTTTTATTTAAAAATTATATAGCAATTTTTTATTTTAACTCTTAAATGATTTTGCTTATAATAGTTATTTTGGTTAAAAACAATTTTTATGCCATAAATATTATAACAATGAATTTTTTAATTAAGTGGGAGGTAATCAATAGTTAAAAATTGTAATTAATAGTAGCTTAATTGTTTAAAGAACATAAAATTTAATTTTAATGCACTGATGAAGGTTGTGGTAGGTTTAGAGAAGGGGGGTTGAATTTATGCCTTCCTTTTAGTTGCTGTTATGACCTTTATAAATAAAATTACAATTCTGATTCTGTTTAAACTAAGCAGCGAAAATTTATGAGATAATTTATTTTTGTCTCATGAATATCAGAAAACAGAACACAACAGAGAAGAGAAAAGCTAACACCAGCATGTATCCTGATTCGGTTGCCTTGTGCTATGCAACCTACGTCCAGTCTCCTCCACAACAGTGGAAGAATTTTCACTATAGTTAACAGTATTACATACACCAATTTCACAGGATTGACCCAATTCTTTCACACTCAAGTTCTAACCTAACTTGACATTGGCTATGCTAATATCTAACTATTCACTCTTAGTGCTAACCCAACTAAGAAAGGGATACCTTACAGGTACAAAATACAAGACATAGACATACCTAAAGAAATCAGAAAATAACTCTAGGCTTTTCTCTCAAGTGTTTCACTCAGCTTTTTTCCACTCATGGCTTTTACTTGAGTTTTCTCACAATGCCTTTTCTCACAAGAAATTACAGAAAGATATACATAGAAAAGTACATCACAATCAGTAAAACATGAAAGAGATTGACTTCATCAGCAGCCTCTTAGCTATGTGCAAAACCAGATTCGCAAACCTTAGATACAGTTCTTCAGTATTGGCCGAATGCTTCTTTGAAAGACAGCATTATCCAAGTAGAGGAACTTCTTTGCAGAACACTATTCTCACTCTCTGGTTTTCTCTTCTTGTTCTCTGAATGAACAACAAGACTTCTTTTATCTCCTTGCATGTAGCTAGGTTCACCTTCCTAGGTCAACTTCTTGAGTCTTGAGCTTCACCAACCCACAGACTAACTTTCTCTCATTAAACCTCAGAGTAGAAACTTTGCTTCTGACTTCTTCATCTTGATCAAAAGCCATAAGCAGCAACCATAGAAATCTTTCCATGGTCAACTTGATCTGAGCCCTTGAAATCCAACTTGGTCCCCAAGTCATGTTTAAGACTGTGGATACACAGCAGAGAAGAACAGAAACCAGCTTTCCTTTGAATCCCATTTCGGATAGAGCAGAGAGTTGGAAAGAAGAGAAGAAGATCTGATGCATGCAAGAGGAAATGGGTTACCTTTAACCTAAGCTTAATTTGGTTTGGATTTTCTGATTAGACTTCTGAGTTTCAAGCTTAATCCTTCTCTCTCTTGCTTCTTTGGTGACTTGCTTAGTGAAGAAGCTCTCTCTCTCTTTCTCTTTCTTACTTTTCTGAAACTCTGATTTGACTAAGACAAAAGAGAGAGGAACGATGCTTTGGTAAGAGCAAGATGGAGGGAATTAAACTCAGCTTGGTGGCCCATCTGATTCCTTTGGCTTCTTTTTTTTGCTTTTTCTTGGGCTTTTGATTTTTGCTTTCAGCCCACTGATGACATGTCATCATGTCATATTTTTCTATGCTTTTTCCTTTGTTTTCAATAGGTTTTATGCACTTTCTTGAGCCATAAGTAAGCCAATTGGGTAGAATTTCATGTTTCCTTTGATTCAATCAACCATGGATAAATTAATATATTTTCATGAGATTTTGTGCTATAATTGTCATATATTATGAAAGAGAAACAATCTCATGATTTTGAGCATAGCTTTGATGTTTTTGATTGATTGATGATAGGTGAAAAGAGCTTTGAAGAGGGTTGAAGAAAGAAGGAATGGCAAAGAGCAAGAGAGGACAAAAAGCTTGAGCCAAAGTTTGCCTCAAACTTTAGCTCAAACGTGAGGAAGAGCTTGACTTCACCCTAGAGGCATCAAAAGCTTGCGCCAACGTTTGCCTCAAACTTTGAGTCAAACGTTGGTTTGCAAAAATCTCACCCAGGGAAGCAAAAAGCTTGCGCCAACGTTTGCCTCAAACTTGAGGTCAAACGTTGCTCCTCACAGCGTGAAGGGGTATACTTCCAACAAGAATAACTTGAGCTAAAGAGCTCCAAATGAGGTGATTCAAAAAGCAATGGAAAGTAGGAATCAAGAGCTTTCCAAGCATATATGGCACTGCATGGTGGACACAAAAATTGAGGGAGAAAACTGCCCCGAAATGTGCATAAACGAACATGGTGGCAACCTGCAGTGAGGCCAACTGACCTCTGCACCTTTGACGAAGTATAACTCGAGCTGTAGAGCTCCAAATGATGCGCTTCCAACGGCATTGGAAAGTAGACATTTAGGGCTTTCCAACAATATATAATAGTATGGGGTGGACAATGCGTTTGAGCCTCCAGAATCTGGAGTTTTTGACCACGTTTGAGGCAAACGCCGCCTCAAACGTTGCACACCAAAGCCAGCGACCCTGTCCTCTTTAAAGGAGCATAACTTGAGTTGTAGATGTCCAATTGAGATGATTCAGATTGGGTTAGAAAGCTGACATTTAGAGACTTCCAACCATATATAATAGTCTATAGTGGGCATGAAATTGACAACGTTGACAAGAGGACAAAGTAGCACCCCAAGACTTGATGTACAACAAGCGTCAACGTTTGCATCCAAGTTGGGCCTCAAACTTGGACTCAAACGCCAATGACAGCAAAATACCATTCTGCATAATTTCATCAACCCAACGTTTGAGTTAAAGTTTGCCTCAAACTTTGACTCAAACTTAAAGGCTCCAAAGTCCAAATTGCAAACGGATTTCTTCCCAAGTCCAAGAGCAACCATCCGGATCCATCTTCAACCCAATTCCACTCCAAAGCAAGCAAAGCCCACATGACTCAAAGGCACACAGAGAAGTTAGATTAGGAATTTTATTTTGTAAATATTGTTTTTATTTTTCATTTTGTAAAAGCCTATATAAAGGCATTAGTTTCATTTCACTAGGAGGGAGCTCTGCTAGAGCATTAGAAGGCCAGCTCCAATAGGGAGTTTTGCACTCTTTAGATTTCATTTTGCTTTCTCTCTTAGTCTTCTTTTCTGTTTTGAAATTTTGGATTGAGATTGGAAGGAATTCTGTTTTTATTCTCTATTTGCAACTTCTCTTTACTTCTTCTGCAATCTTTCTTTTAATTTTCTGCAACTTTTCTCTTGTTGGATCAAGGAAGGACTTGAGATCTAGACTTATTTTCTAGTCTCCTCCATCCCTGAGATCTTCAACATCCTTTTAATTGCTGCAATTTAGCATCAGTCATTTTCTGTTTTTAATCTTTCAAGCATTTTTTTTTCTGTTGCATTGCTTCCAGTTTACATTTCCTGCAATTGCTCTAAGTTCTTATTCACTGCAATTTTGCTTCTCTGCTTACATTGTTCCCAGCACCCAGTTCCTTTTATATTTCCTGCAATTTAAATTTCCAGTTGCTTGATCTATTGCTTTCTTTAATTTCCCTGCACCCACGCCCCTTTACATTTAATGCAATTTACTTTTCTTGCAATTTAAGATTCTTGCAATTTACATTTCTTGCTCTTTAAGTTACTTGCCCATTTACATTCTGCAACTTTAAATTCATTGTCATTTACTTTCTGTTGGCTACAATTTCACACAATTCACCTCAATGTTAGCTTGACTAAACTAATCATCCACTAAAGTTGCTTGATCCATCAATCCCTGTGGGATCGACCTCACTCACGTGAGTTTTACTACTTGATGGGATTTTTTTTTTTGGAAAAACGAATTCCCAAAATACCTAAAACTCACCGGCAAGTGTACCGGGTCGCATCAAGTAGTAAAACTCACTTAGAGTGAGGTCGATCCCACAGGGATTGATGGATCAAGCAATTTTAGTGGGTGATTAGTTTAGTCAAGCTAACATTGAGTGAATTGTGTGAAATGTAGCCAACAGAAAGTAAATTGCAATGAATTTTAAAGATGTAGAAAGTAAAATTGCAATTAACTTAAAGAACAAGAAAGTAAAATAGCTGAAACTTAAATCCCAAGAAAAGTAAATTGCATGAAAAGTAAAGGGGTTGGGGTGTTGGAAATTAAAGAGAGCAATAGATCACGCAACTGGAAATTTAAATTGTAGGAAGAATAAATTGGGAACAATGTAAGCAGAGAAGCAAAATTGCAGTGAATAAGAACTTAGAGCAATTGTAGGAAATGCAAATTGGAAGCAATGCAACAGAAAGTAAAAATGCTTGAAAGATTAAAAATAGAAAATGACTATTGCTAAATTGCAGCAATTAAAAGGATGTTGAAGATCTCAGGGGTGGAGGAGACTAGAAAACAAGTCTAGATCTCAATTCCTTCCTTGATCCAATAGCAAACAAGATGCAGGAAAATTAAAGATGAAAGCAATGAAAAGAACTTTGATTCAAATCATAATTCACTTGAAAGTTTACAGAAGAAGAAAACAGAGAGAATTCTCGAGGTGAGATTGAAACAGAATTTCTTCAATTCTCAATCCAAGATTCAAAACAAAATGAAAACTAAGAGAGATCTCTCAAATCCTAATGCTCCCTAGTGGAGCTAGCCTCTCAGTGCTCTCTGATGAAGCTCTCCTCCTAACAAATATGAAAATGATGCCTTATATAGGCTTTACAAAATAAAAATAAAAATGAAAATGAAATTAAAAATAAATTACAATTAAATGAAATTCCTATTTTATCTATCTCTGTGTGCCTTTGAGTCATGTGGGCTTTACTTGCTTGGGAGTGGAATTGGGTTGAAGATGGATCCGGATGGTTGCTCTTGGACTTGGGAAGAAATCCGTTTGCAATTTGGACTTTGGAGCCTTTAAGTTTGAGTCAAAGTTTGAGGTAAACTTTAACTCAAACTTTGGGTTGATGAAATTATGTAGAACGGTATTTTGCTGTCATTAGCATTTGAGTCCAAGTTTGAGGCCTAACTTGGACGCAAACGTTGACGCTTGTTGCACATCAAGTCTTGGGGTGCTACTTTGTCCTCTTGTCAACGTTGCCAATTTCATGCCCACTATAGACTATTATATATGGTTGGAAAGATCTGAATGTTAGCTTTCTAACCCAATTAGAATCACCTCAATTGGACATCTACAACTCAAGTTATGCTCCTTTGAAGAAGACATGGTCGCTGGCTTTGGTGTGCAACGTTTGAGGCGACGTTTGCCTCAAACATGGCGAAAACTCCAGATTCTGGAGGCTCAAACGCATTGTCCACCCCATACTATTATATATTGTTAGAAAGCCCTGAATGTCTACTTTCCAATGCCGTTAGAAGCACATCATTTGGAGCTCCACAGCTCGAGTTATACTCCGTCGAAGGTGCAGAGGTCAGTTGGCCTCAATGCAGGTTGCCACCATGTTCGTTTATGCATATTTTGGGGCAGTTTTCTCCCTCAATTTTAGTGTTCACCATGCAGTGCCATATATGCTTGGAAAGCTCTCGATTCCTACTTTCCATTGCTTTTTGAATCACCTTATTTGGAGCTCTGTAGCTCAAGTTATTCTTGTTGGAAGTATACCCCTTCAGGCTGTGAGGAGCAACGTTTGACCTCAAGTTTGAGGCAAACGTTGGCGCAAGTTTTTTGCTTCCCTGGGTGAGATTTTTGCAAGCCAACGTTTGACCTCAAGTTTGAGGCAAACGTTGGCGCAAGCTTTTGGCTTCCCTAGGTGATGTTTTGCTTCTCCTCACGTTTGAGCTTAAGTTTGAGGCAAACTTTAGCTCAAACGTGAGTCCTCCTTCTTGCCCTTGCCATCTTCTTTTCTTCAACCTTCTTCAAAGCTTTTTCACCTATCATCAATCAATCAAAAGCATCAAAGCTATGCTATAATCATGAGAGTTCTTCTTCTTCTTGAAATTCAAGTGATTATGGTACAAAAACTCATGAAAATGCATCAATTTATCCATGGTTGATTGAATCCAAGGAAAACATGAAATCCTACCCAAATGGCTTACTTATGGCTCAAGAAAGTGCATAAAACCAATTGAAAACAAAGGAAAAAGGCTAGTGAAACTAGGCTAAGATGACTTGTCATCACAACACCAAATTTAAACCTTGCTTGTCCCCAAGCAAGAAAAGAATCATGCAATAGAGATTGACAATCCAAGGTAAGAAGAATAGCAACTCAATGTTCATGGCAAGCTAGTTTTCTATGCATGCTACAATCACAAAAGAAATGTAAATGATTGATGCTTCTATTTAGCTCATTTTATGAAATCTTTTCTTTATGTTTCTTCCTTGAAGCAAGCTTTTGATTTTTCTTGTTAGCTTCTCCTTTTGGGTGCTTTGCCCCACGAGTTAATAACAAAGCTACGATTCTAAATGCTTTGTTTTCAAATATTTCCACTTGATACATAACCACCACAAGCATTTGAATTAGAGGACTTCATTAAGCTCATTTGTTTCTTTTCTTTACTCTCTAATCATTGATGCTCAGAACCTTGAGCTTTGAGGGAGTGCTTTTGCACTTGAGCCTAGCCTTGACTTCTAAGTGTTTTGTTTTCAAGCATTTGGTTTGATACATAAACACCACAAGTACTTAACAATATAATTGTCATTGGTACTCAGAGCCTTCAGCTTTCTCATTCTTTCCCTTTTTCTTTTCTTGCTTTATTTTGCATTTGCTTCTTCAAGGTTTTCATGATTTTAAAAGATTTCACAAAACGTGCTAGATGAAAACTTCAATTAAATAAAATCTAATGCAATTAAGTAACAATCAAACATACTAGCTTTCCAATACTTTTATGCACATGCTAAATTCTTCTTTAATTCCTTGTTTGTTTATGATCATGATACTTTATTGCTTTTGAATTCACAAAACTCAAGTTGGTAATCATAATGGCACAGTACCATGTTGCAATTTAGAAATCAAACTATGCCTTTTCATACACACATGCATACAGAAAGGTAAAGACAATCATGCAGTTTATAGTGCTTGAAACAAATGAGAGGAAAAGGAACTTTACAACCTTGTAGTTCATCTTCTCTATTGTTGTCATTTTCCTCCCATTCTTCCCTTTCCCTTGCCAAACTCAGAATTCTTGCTCATCCTCAAGCAACAATTAGAACAATGGCTATGGGGCTAAGATGGATCATGAATGTCTTACACAATGAAATATTAGTAGCACATGTGTTTTAAGCAAGCAAAATTAAAGATAATAATCAAGGCACAAAGGACAGAGATATTGTGATTGCATAGATAAGAAGGTGTGCACAATACATTGCATAAAAGATAAATGGCACACCCAACTTAGTGTGACACTTTCACTTGGAATTAATGCAAGTATCCAGTAAGGATTGGAAGCAAATTTTTGTTGCATAGCAACACCAAACTTAGAATGCAACCATATGTCAATTTATTTAAACTAAAACTAAATAAAACTGTTATATATTAAATACAATCACCAAGTGAAGAATCTGTCATGAATAAGGATGTCTTGGTGAAGTATTAACAAGAACAGTTAAACAGCAAATTAAATGAAAGCAAGTAAAGATAGAAAAATGACTAAAGCAAGTAGAATGAAAAAGTGTCAAGTCAAAAGAGAAAATAAAACTGCAGAGGCATTATGATTATGCAGACAAGTAGTGTTGCTTGAATGAATTGCATAGAAAAATAAGTGGCACACCAAACTTAGAATCTTGGTGTGTCACTTTCATTTTTGATTTGATGCAATCATCCAAAAAGATTGAAAACAATTTGTTGCAAGGTAACACCAAACTTAGAATGTAACCATATGCCAATTTATTGAATTTAAACAAAACAAAGAACGAAAACAAAGCAGATAAGAAATGTTACCTACGGTTGGGTTACCTCCCAACAAGTGCTCTTTTAGTGTCATTAGCTTGACATGTTGTTCTTCACTTTCTTCCTCTTCTTCCAGTTTGTTAAGAGGAATGACCTCAAAGGAGGGAAGGATTCAGCTAGTGTCCCTTGCCTTGGCCTTTCCTCAGCAAGCTTCCTTCTGCAAATGGCTTGATTGATCTTGCTTGCTGGATTAGGGACAGAATTGGTGTTCTTGCTAGTTGCCTTCACTTCTTTGGATTCAAGACTTGGTTGCTGTGTGATTATTGGAGTTTTGTATTCATCCAGAGCCTTTTGAATTGGTGGTTCCATGAGCTTTTCCTCTATGTACTTCTCTGCTTCACTTGAGTTTGGAATTCTTTGGTTGTCTTTCTCACTTTCTTGCTCCTCTACTCCTTTCTTTGCACCCAACATTTGACTTAATAGTTCTTTTATGGAGGAAGTTTGTTGATCTTCCCAACATTTCTTCATCTCCTCTTCATATCTTTCAATCATGGATTCAATTGTTGAGCCGTTTTGTTTCAAGGAGGTTTGAGAGAGTTGTGAGTTTTCATGTTCCCTTGTCATCTCAAGTGGCCTCTGTGAATATGCAAGTTCAGGTTCAAATGTTTCCACCACCTCTTTTTTCTTCACTAAAAATTCACTTGACTCAGTAGCCTCTTCCTCTTGTTTTTCCTCCTTCTTCGTTGCACTCACCAATTGAGCTAGCTGCACTTCCATGTTTTTGAGGGAGTTTTCTTGTTCTTTCCAAACTTTCATTGTCTTCTCCTCATATCTTTTGAGCATGGATTCAAACTTTGAGAACCTTGAGTGGTTCATGAAAGTTTGTGTGGGTGGTGAGTTTTGAAAGGGGCTTTCTGTTGAAGCATGGTCAAGTGATGATAACTTTGGATGAATATCATATGGAGCATTAGAATTCCCTTTCCAGCCACCATTAGAATCATGACTTGCATCATTTTGTGGTGGAAGGAAATATTCCATATGGTTTTCTTGCTCATCTTGTGTCTCTGAAGCAAATCTCCATGAATTGGAGTGCTCAGAATGTGTAATCTCTTGGTGATATTCCCAGCCACCATTAGAGATTGGTGATGGTGGGTAATATCCCATAAAACATGTTTGATCATAAGATGAGTTGAACTCCATTTGAGTTTTGTAACACACACAACCAAGGAAAATTGAAATTACTCATATCAGAGATGAGAATTTCTTAGTGAGACAAAAACTCAAACACCTTGGTTTCACTTTGAAACAGAAAACAAAAACAAAGAAAATGCTTGATCTAGACTTCTCACCCACTTAATCATTGTTGATCTAAATCAATCCCCGGCAACGGCGCCAAAAACTTGATGGGATTTTTTTTTTGGAAAAACGAATTCCCAAAACACCTAAAACTCACCGGCAAGTGTACCGGGTCGTATCAAGTAGTAAAACTCACTTAGAGTGAGGTCGATCCCACAGGGATTAATGGATCAAGCAATTTTAGTGGGTGATTAGTTTAGTCAAGCTAACATTGAGTGAATTGTGTGAAATGTAGCCAACAGAAAGTAAATTGCAATGAATCTTAAAGATGCAGAAAGTAAAATTGCAATTAACTTAAAGAACAAGAAAGTAAAATAGCTGAAACTTAAATTGCAAGAAAAGTAAATTGCATGAAAAGTAAAGGGGCTGGGGTGTTGGAAATTAAAGAGAGCAACAGATCACGCAACTGGAAATTTAAATTGCAGGAAGAATAAATTGGGAACAATGTAAGCAGAGAAGCAAAATTGCAGTGAATAAGAACTTAGAGCAATTGCAGGAAATGAAAATTGGAAGCAATGTAACAGAAAGTAAAAATGCTTGAAAGATTAAAAACAGAAAATGACTGATGCTAAATTGCAGCAATTAAAAGGATGTTGAAGATCTCAGGGGTGGAGGAGACTAGAAAACAAGTCTAGATCTCAATTCTTTCCTTGATCCAATAGCAAACAAGATGCAGGAAAATTAAAGATGAAAGCAATGAAAAGAACTTTGATTCAAATCACAATTCACTTGAAAGTTTGCAGAAGAAGAAAACAGAAAGAATTCTCGAGGTGAGATTGAAATAGAATTTCTTCAATTCTCAACCCAAGATTCAAAACAAAATGAAAACTAAGAGAGATCTCTCAAATCCTAATGCTCCCTAGTGGAGCTAGCCTCTCAGTGCTCTCTGATGAAGCTCTCCTCCTAACAAATATGAAAATGATGCCTTATATAGGCTTTACAAAATGAAAATGAAAATGAAAATGAAATTAAAAACAAATTACAATTAAATGAAATTCCTATTTTATCTATCTTTGTGTGCCTTTGAGTCATGTGGGCTTTGCTTGCTTGGGAGTGGAATTGGGTTGAAGATGGATCCGGATGGTTGCTCTTGGACTTGGGAAGAAATCCGTTTGCAATTTGGACTTTGGAGCCTTTAAGTTTGAGTCAAAGTTTGAGGCAAACTTTAACTCAAAATTTGGGTTGATGAAATTATGCAGAACAGTATTTTGCTGTCATTAGCGTTTGAGTCCAAGTTTGAGGCCCAACTTGGACGCAAACGTTGACGCTTGTTGCACATCAAGTCTTGGGGTGCTACTTTGTCCTCTTGTCAATGTTGCCAATTTCATGCTCACTATAGACTATTATATATGGTTAGAAAGCTCTGAATGTCAGCTTTCTAACCCAATTGGAATCATCTCAATTGGACATCTACAACTCAAGTTATGCTCCTTTTAAGAGGACATGGTCGCTGGCTTTGGTGTGCAACATTTGAGGCAAC
Source organism: Arachis ipaensis (assembly GCF_000816755.2). Lineage (NCBI taxonomy): Eukaryota > Viridiplantae > Streptophyta > Magnoliopsida > Fabales > Fabaceae > Arachis > Arachis ipaensis. The sequence goes on along the minus strand of NC_029785.2, from coordinate 103,059,569 downwards.
GTTTGCCTCAAACGTGGTCGAAAACGCCAGATTCTGGAGACTCAAACGCATTGTCCACCCAATACTATTATATATTGTTGGAAAGCCCTGAATGTCTACTTTCCAATGACGTTGAAAGCACATCATTTGGAGCTCCACAGCTCGAGTTATTCTCCGTCGAAGGTGCAGAGGTCAGTTGGCCTCACTGCAGGTTGCCACTATGTTCGTTTATGCACATTTCGGGGCAGTTTTCTCCCTCAATTTTAGTGTTCACCATGCAGTGCCATATATGGCATGGTCAAGTGATGGTATCTTTGGATGAATATCATATGGAGCATTAGAATTCCCTTCCCATCCACCATTAGAATCATGATTAGCATCATTTTGTGGTGGAATAAAATATCCCATATGCTCTTCTTGCTCATCTTGTGTCTCTGAAGCAAATCTCCATGGATTGGAGTGCTTAAAATTTGTATTTTCTTGGTGATATTCCCAGCCACCATTAGAGATTGGTGATGGTGGATAATATCCCATGAAATTTGTTTGATCATAATATGAGTTGAACTCCATTTGAATTTTGAAAAACACAACACCAAGGAAAATTGAAATTCATATCTTAGAGATGAATTTCTTAGTGAGGCAATAACTCAAACACCTTGGTTTCAACTTAGAACAGAGAACAAAAATAAAGAAAATGCTTGATCTAGACTTCTCACCCACTTAATCATTGTTGATCTAAATCAATCTCCGACAACAAGTCATCTTAGCCTAGTTTTACTAGTCTTTTTCTTTTGTTTTCAATTGATTTTATGCACTTTCTTGAGCCATAAGTAAGCCAATTGGGTAGAATTTCATGTTTTCTTTGATTCAATCAACCTTGGATAAATTGATGCATTTTCATGAGATTTTGTGCTATAATTGTCATATATTATGAAAGAGAAACAATCTCATGATTTTGAGCATAGCTTTGATACTTTTGATTGATTGATGATAGGTGAAAAAGCTTTGAAGAAGGTTGAAGAAAAGAAGATGGCAAGGGCAAGAAGGAGGACTCACGTTTGAGCTAAAGTTTGCCTCAAACTTAAGCTCAAACGTGAGGAGAAGCAAAACATCACCCAGGGAAGCCAAAAGCTTGCGCCAATATTTGCCTCAAACTTGAGGTCAAACGTTGGCTTGAAAAATTTCACCCAGGAGGCCAAAAAGCTTGCGCCAACGTTTGCCTCAAACTTGAGGTCAAACGTTGGCGCCATTTTAGCATGAAGAAGAGTCCCTGACTGAAGGTTTAATTGAGCCACATTTGCGCCAACGTTTACCTCAAACGTTGGGCCAAACGTTGGCCAAAAGAGATGCAAGGGAGGAGCCACGTTTGAGCTCAAGTTTGACCTCAAACTTTGAGCTAAACGTGGATGGCAGCACAAAGGGCCAGCTGCTAAAAAAAGCTTGAGTCAAAGTTTGCCTCAAACTTTGACTCAAGCTTAAATGGTTCATGGCCCGGTTCACAAGTGGGTTTCTTTCCAACTTCAAGAGCAATCAACAGAGGCTTTTGTCAACCCAATTCCATCAAGAGCAAGGGCCCAATTCAAGGCTTGAAGATCATTTGAAGAGAGTGTATAAATAGCTTAGAATTTAAGTTTTCGGGGGAGCTTTTCCTTTTAGTTTTGCTGAGTAATTTTGGAGAGCTTATGGTTAGAAGTTATTTTGAGGTTTTGAGTCTTGGGGAAGGGGAATTGAATTCTCTTCCTCTTAGTTTTCTTGTTTTAAATTTCATTTACATTTGTCTTGAATCTTGGGTGTTGAGAATTGAGGAAATTCTGTCTCAATCTCACCTTGAGATCTCTCTGTCTTACTTTACTGTAACTTTTGGAAATTGAATTTGGTTTTGCTTCTTCTACTGCTTGATCTTTACTTTTTTTGCAATTGAATTCTAAATTTGGATCTAGGAAGGCATTGAGATCTAGACTTGGTTATCTAGTCTCTTGGGTCCTGAGATCTGGAGCCATCATTTTATTTTCTCTGTTGAATGCTTTTCAAGTTCATTTACGTTTCTAATCTAGATCCGGTTCAATTCAAGTCATCTTCTACTCTTCCATGTGTTGAGATTTACTGTTCTTTTGTTTAATTCTTGCAATCCCACACCCTTGACCCATTTACCATTCAAGCCATTTACATTTCTTGCACTCTAAGATTCTGCAATTTACATTTCTTGCGTTCTACGTTTCTGCCATTTAATTTCTTGTTCTTTAAGATTCAGCACTTTTATTTTCTGTTCTCTTTAATTCCCTACAAATTTCCCATCCCCATTTACAATTCATGCAATTTAGCTTCTGTCAATTACAAATCACTCAAATCAACTCTTGTTCACCTGACTAAATCACCCACTAAACTAAAATTGCTCAATCCTTCAATCCCTGTGGGATCGACCTCACTCATGTGAGTTATTATTACTTGATGCGACCTGGTACACTTGCCGGTGAGTTTTGTGTTGGATCGTTTTCCACACATCAAGTTTTTGGCACCGTTGCCGGGGATTGAATTAGATTGACAATGATTAAGTGAAGTGGAGATCTAGATCAAGCACTTTTTCTTTTCTGTTTCTTTAATTTTTGACTAACCCACTAATTGTTTGAAGTTTTGCTTAAGCTAACTAAAACTTCATTCTAGCAATAGATTGAAGTGTCACTGGTTGTGTGTTTCTTTTGTTTTATTTGTATGTCAGGTACAGGGAGAGCTACTCCTATTTTATCTGAAGCTGACCAGAGAACTCTCAGGAGATTAAGAAGAGCTGAAAGAGGGAAAGGCATTGTTGGAGAGAAAGAATCTGAGGAAGAATATCACGAGATGGAAGGAGATCCATCTAATCCCAACCATCCAGAAGGAGGGGTTAACAATAACCCACAACAAAGGAGAGTACTGGCCTCCTATACATTTGCAAATGCTAGACATTGTGGAAGTAGCATTCTTACCCCTAATGTCAATGCAAATAACTTTGAACTGAAGCCACAACTCATCACATTGGTCCAAAACAACTGCTCTTTTGGAGGAGGACCATTGGAGGACCCGAACCAACATCTATCCACTTTCTTGAGGATTTGTGACACAGTTAAAAGCAATAGATTACACCCTGACATATACAAGCTGCTGTTATTCCCATTCTCTCTCAGGGACAAGGCCATTCAATGGCTAGAAACATTCCCGAAGGAAAGCATCAACACTTGGGATGATTTGGTGAGCAAGTTTCTTGCCAAGTTTTACCCCCTTAAAGGATCATTAGGTTGAAGACTGAGGTGCAGACATTCACACAAATGGATGCTGAAAATCTATATGAGGCATGGGAAAGATATAAAGCGCTGCTGAGGAAATGTCCACCAGAGATGTTCACTGAGTGGGACAAGCTGCAGAACTTCTATGAAGGGCTCACTCTAAAGGCTCAAGAGGCACTTGATCACTCAGCTGGAGGATCATTGCAACTGATGAAAACTGCAGAGGAAGCTCAAAATCTCATTGACATGGTGGCTAACAACCAGTATTTCTTTGCTCATCAAAGGCAACGCCAACCATCACAAAGAAAAGGAGTAATGGAGCTGGAAGGAGTGGATTCAATTCTGGCTCAAAACAAAATGATGCAGCAGCAGATTCAGCAACAATTTGAGCAAATGGCCAAAAGAATTGATGGCCTACAAGTAGCATCAGTGAGTGCCACAAGCCAACCAATAACTCCTTGGGGGCAGAATGAGGAGAACCAAGAAGAAGAACAACAAGAGCAAGTGCAGTATATGCATAACCAAAGATCAAATGAGGTGTATGGTGACACCTACAATCCATCCTGGAAGAACCATCCAAACCTCAGATGGGGGAATAATCACAACCAAAACCAACAACCATGGCAGAGGAACTCAAATCAAAACACTTCAAGAAACAACCAAAACCACAACCAACAGCAAACTAACCAAAACCCTTACAGAAAACCCCAAAACAACTTCCCAAACTCTAACCATTATCCATCCAATAACCAACCCACCAACCAAAACACTTACCATCAACCATCAACACCCCATAACCAAGCAATTTCACATGATTCTCAGAGGATCACTAATCTGGAAATGTTAATGGAAAAGATGATGAAGCACCAGGAAATGACAACAAGGAACCAGGAAGCCTCCATGAAGAATATGGAAAGGCAAATTGGCCAGCTCTCTAAACACCTTGCAACAGAAAGACCATCAAGTTCCCTGCCAAGTGACACAATTCCAAATCCTAAGGAAGAGTGCAAGGTGATACAGTTAAGAAGTGGGAGAACATTGATGAGCAATAATGACACTACAAAGAAACAAGTGGAAAACAGCAAAAGGCCAATAGAGGAGGAAAAGCCAACACACGCAGAGGAAGCCAATGATCAAAATGTGATGCCAAACAAGAGCACTGAGAAGAAAAGAAGGAAAGAAGACCAACCAACCACTTCACAAAAGGGAGAAGAAGAAGCAATTCAAGGACAGTAGCAAGTGAAAAAGAGCATTACACCTCAACTGCCATATCCCCAGAGGTTCAGCAAAGAGATTAAGGACCATCATTTTCATAAGTTCCTTGAGACTTTCAAGAAACTAGAGATCAATATTCCCTTAGCTGAAGCACTTGAGCAAATGCCCCTGTGTGCAAAGTTCTTAAAAGAACTTATCAACAAGAAGAGGAGTTGGCAAGAGAAGGAAACTGTACTTCTCACTGAAGAATGCAGTACACTCATCAGAAAAGGACTTCCCCCCAAAGTGGAAGACCCTGGAGGTTTCTTCCTACCTTGCACCATTGGAAATTTACTTATCAACAAGGGGATGTGTGACTTAGGAGCAAGCATAAATTTAATTCCATCATCCTTAGTGAAAAAGCTTGGTATAGGGGAGGTGAAACCAATACAGATGTCCTTAGAATTGGTGGACCAGTCAGTAGTATATCCCAAAGGAGTGATTGAAAACCTTTTAGTTAAAGTTGACAAGTTCATTTTTCCTGCGGACTTTGTAATATTGAACACTAAAGAAGAAGAAAACAATTCAATCATCTTGGGAAGGCCATTTTTAGCCACTATAAGAGCCATCATAGATTTAGAGCAAGGAGAATTAACCCTCAGGATGCATGATGAGAGTGTCACTTTGAGTGTACTGCCAGAAACACAGTTCAATCATAAAAAGAAGGATAGTACAGAAAATGACAAAGAAAAATCTACAATGGAAGGAGGGAATCAACAAGACAGACAACAGCTACCCTCCCAAGCAAGAGATAGATGATACAACAAGTCAAAAATAGAAAGAGACTGTGCAAAATAATGAAGAAGCTCAAGAGGACATTGTAGTGTTAGCCACTAAGAAGAGAAATCTCCAAGGTAAACCTGCGGCCAAAGAAGAAAGGTCAACAAAAGGAAGGAAGAAACACAAGAACAACACAAAAAGGGGTTGGAAGAATAAAAAGATTCCAACAGAAGGGCTTTCCAAAGGTGATAAAGTGCAATGATCTATCAACAACTGGGAACAAGCCAACAGACTGATGATTACTACACTGTCAGCAATATACTCTCATTAGAGCATGTTGAAATTGAACATCAAGGAACAAAGAAGAGGATCACAGTCAGGGCGGACAAGTTGAGGCACTACAATCATCAACCACCATAAAAGAAAGCCCCAGTGTCAAGCTAGTGACATTAAAAGAGCGCTTGTTGGGAGGCAACCTAACCTGAGGTAGTTTTCTTTTCATAGCCTTTTCAATAAAACAAAGTCTACTATCAAAAGCAACCTAACTACAAGGTATTTAGTAACCCAAAGAGGTGCTGGGCATCAATGTTCTAAGAAGGAATGTGAGCCAAGTGTCTATAGTGAATAATGTGTCAAGCATAAATAAAGAAAAGAGCTTGTTACACATGACACTGAACTAAAGCTTATAGAAAAATAGTAACCAAGGACAAAGGAATAATGAGAGGTCATAGCAGTGTGTTGCTTGATGCTTGGATGAGACTTTCTAGGCCTAAATGTCAATAAAAAGTGAGTATTTACATATCTACATAAAACTCGAGCTAAAGTTTGCCTCAAACTTAAGCTCAAACGTGAGGAGAAGCAAAACATCACCCAGGGAAGCCAAAAGCTTGCGCCAATATTTGCCTCAAACTTGAGGTCAAACGTTGGCTTGCAAAAATCTCACCCAGGGAAGCAAAAAGCTTGCACCAACGTTTGCCTCAAACTTGAGGTCAAACGTTGGCTTGCAAAAATCTCACCCAGGGAAGCAAAAAGCTTGCGCCAACGTTTGCCTCAAACATGAGGTCAAACGTTGGCTTGAAAAAATTCACCCAGGAGGCCAAAAAGCTTGCGCCAACATTTGCCTCAAACTTGAGGTCAAACGTTGGCGCCATTTTAGCATGAAGAAGAGTCCCTGACTGAAGGTTTAATTGAGCCACATTTGCGCCAACGTTTACCTCAAACGTTGGGCCAAACGTTGGCCAAAAGAGACGCAAGGGAGGAGCCACGTTTGAGCTCAAGTTTGACCTCAAACTTTGAGCCAAACGTGGATGGCAGCACAAAGGGCCAGCTGCTAAAAAAAGCTTGAGTCAAAGTTTGCCTCAAACTTTGACTCAAGCTTAAATGGTTCATGGCCCGGTTCACAAGTGGGTTTCTTTCCAACTTCAAGAGCAATCAACAGAGGCTTTTGTCAACCCAATTCCATCAAGAGCAAGGGCCCAATTCAAGGCTTGAAGATCACTTGAAGAGAGTGTATAAATAGCTTAGAATTTAAGTTTTCGGGGGAGCTTTTCCTTTTAGTTTTGCTGAGTAATTTTGGAGAGCTTTTGGTTAGAAGTTATTTTGAGGTTCTGAGTCTTGGGGAAGGGGAATTGAATTCTCTTCCTCTTAGTTTTCTTGTTTTAAATTTCATTTACATTTGTCTTGAATCTTGGGTGTTGAGAATTGAGGAAATTCTGTCTCAATCTCACCTTGAGATCTCTCTGTCTCACTTTATTGCAACTTTTGGAAATTGAATTTGGTTTTGCTTCTTCTACTGCTTGATCTTTACTTTTCTTGCAATTGAATTCTAAATTTGGATCTAGGAAGGCATTGAGATCTAGACTTGGTTATCTAGTCTCTTGGGTCCTGAGATCTGGAGCCATCATTTTATTTTCTCTGTTGAATGCTTTTCAAGTTCATTTACGTTTTCAATCTAGATCCGGTTCAATTCAAGTCATCTTCTACTCTTCCATGTGTTGAGATTTACTGTTCTTTTGTTTAATTCTTGCAATCCCACACCCCTGACCCATTTACCATTCAAGCCATTTACATTTCTTGCACTCTAAGATTCTGCAATTTACATTTCTTGCGTTCTACGTTTCTGCCATTTAATTTCTTGTTCTTTAAGATTCAGCAATTTTATTTTCTGTTCTCTTTAATTTCCTGCAATCTACCCCTCTCCATTTACAATTCATGCAATTTAGCTTCTGTCAATTACAAATCACTCAAATCAACTCTTGTTCGCCTGACTAAATCACCCACTAAACTAAAATTGCTCAATCCTTCAATCCCTGTGGGATCGACCTCACTCACGTGAGTTAGTATTACTTGATGCGACCCGGTACACTTGCCGGTGAGTTTTGTGTTAGATCGTTTTCCACACATCAAGTTAGGTCTTCTTTTTGTGGCGCCAACGTTTGACTCAAAGTTTGAGGCAAACGTTGGCGCAAGCTTTTTGCTCCCTGGGTCTTTCTTCTTTTGCTCTGAGGGTGCCAACGTTTGACTCAAAGTTTGAGGCAAACGTTGGCGCAAACTTTTGATGCCTCCAGGGTGAAGTCAAGCTCTTCCTCACGTTTGAGCTAAAGTTTGAGGCAAACTTTGGCTCAAGCTTTTTGTCATCTCTTGCTCTTTGCCATTCCTTCTTTCTTCAACCCTCTTCAAAGCTCTTTTCACCTATCATCAATCAATCAAAAACATCAAAGCTATGCTCAAAATCATGAGATTGTTTCTCTTTCATAATATATGACAATTATAGCACAAAATCTCATGAAAATGCATTAATTTATCCATGGTTGATTGAATCAAAGGAAACATGAAATTCTACCCAATTGGCTTACTTATGGCTCAAGAAAGTGCATAAAATCTGTTGAAAACAAAAGAAAAAGACTAGTGAAACTAGGCTAAGATGACTTGTCATCACAACACCAAACTTAAAGCTTGCTTGTCCCCAAGCAAGAAAAGAATTATGCTCAAAGGTTCTTTCAATTAGAATGGATTTGAAGAATTACATGTACTATCTTGTGAGTGAAGTGATTAAGTGACAGTGGGGTGAACTCTAAATTATATGCTCATGCAAGGGCTTCAGTGGTTACTAGTCCTTACATCTTGGGGGTCTTAGGTCTTAGAACTTTCATCCAAATAATATCATGGAGATCTCTCTATAGGTAATCACCTTGAAGCAGCTTAAAGTTTCTGTGCCCTATGAGCTCCCATGCAAGTTTTCATAAGCATGCAACCTCAATGCATAATCATACAACTAGAACCACCACTTCTCCTAATCTTTTGCTTGCCTCAAAATTGTTTAATTCTTCAATCCTTCTGTTCAAAGAACTTTCATGTGATGCATTTTTGAAATATTGAGTGCAAACAAGTTTGGAGAGTACAGGGTTGTAAATGATCAAGCATCTTGATTATTGAATTGCAGAAAAAAAAAACTATACTAGACAGAAGGACAGATAGGGGTATAATATCACTTTCAATCATAGCAGTGATGCAAACTAATCACTTAACAATACAACCTTTTGAAGTTTGCTTGCTTTACTCCTCATCATCATCATTGCTAGTCGTCACATTCCTTTCTCTTTGATTGATGATGCTTAATTTCTCCAGAAGCTTGTATGATGTCTCTGCAGTGATATTGAAAGTTGCTGTGTCTCCAAGCACTTGAAAAATGGTTAGCATGCATGAATTATTTGTGGGCCTTTGAACTTACTTTGGTGTGGGAACACCAAACTTAGTACCTTGCCAATGGTTCTCATGCATCAGATTAACCATGTGTGAAACTCTTTTTCTTTTTCAAAAGCAATAGAACTGAAAACTAGAAAATAGCAGAATAGTTAACTAGTTCGTCTAAATGCTTGAAGCTAGCATTATGCAGAAGGTGAGAATATATTTTATGATGGAATTTTGGTGGAACACCAAACTTAGAATCCTTCATTCTCCCTTAGATTGTTTTGGTGTGTAACACCAAACTTAGCTTCTTGCAACATAGATAAAACTAATTAACCTTTTTATTGAAATAGATATGAAAAGATAGTTACCTCCGGTTGGGTTACCTCCCAACAAGCGCTCTTTTATTGTCACTAGCTTGACATCCTTCATCCTCGGATCATGGAAGTTGAGGCTTCTGTTGCCTTTGGTTTCCTCCTCTCACTATGGGCTTCCTTTCCTCTGTTTCTTTTTGTGGAATTCCTCTGCGGTGTCTTTCTTTGATGATTATTTCCTTTTCCATAGCCTTCTCATTTTCCTCCATAACTGCTTTCCCTTTCAACCCAGCAGCTTTTTTGCTGTTCTTTGGGTCATCTTCAGTGGCCCTTAGGAATATATTTGCCCTCCTCTCGCCCATTTTTGCAAGGTGCCTAGCTAGTTGTTCCATTTGCCTCTCAATTCTTCTGAGTGAGGCCTCTTGGTTCCTGCTTATCATCTCTTGATTTTTCCTTGCTTCTTCCTGCTCTATTATTGTCATCTCTTGAACTTTCACGAACCTTTCCATCATCATTTCTAGAACATAGAGTCTTTGAAAGTTTGGAATTGGTCGTGGTTGTGTCAACTGTGATGGTTGATGAGAGTCATTTTGGGCGAGTTGTGAGGTAGGATGGGGTTGGAAATGTGTGCATTGGGGTGGTGCGTGATGGTTGTTGTTGTGGGGGTGGTTTTTATGCTGGTTTTTGAGGTTGGGGTTGTTGCAGTTGAAGTCCCTTGGTCTTTGATTTTGGTTTTCAACCCCCCTCCAGTTGGAATGAGTTCTCCAGGGTGGGTTGTACACATCAATCTGAGACTTGTGTTGGAGCATGCTAGCGGTACTGCTTGGAGAGTGTGACTGCTCATAACTTTGTTGCTCATGGTTAATTGCTCCTAAACCTTGTTCAGGTTGATTCTAACCGTATGAGTTTTGAGTTAGGTTGTATGCATGTACTATAGCATTTCACAGCTCATTGATTTTTCTGATCATCATATCTAGGTGTTGTAGAGTCTGCTGATACATCTGCTTGTTTTGGTTCATGACTGTACGGACACCTTCAATTTCCTTCTCTTGTGTGAATGGTTGCACTTCTTCCTCTGGTTTAACAATTTCCTGAGGTGGTTTCAACTTGGCTAGGAGTTCGCTCATTAGTTCTTCCCATCCGATGATGTTTCCTTGTGGGAAAGCTTCAAACCATTGAGCAACGTTGTTCATGGTGACTAGTGGGTGCTTCAAAGTATGGGTTGCATTATCATCTAAGGTGGGGATATTACTCCCCTGCTTACTGGAATTCGTTGAGTTCCCCTCCATGATCTGCACAATCACAAACAGTTTAAATGAAGATTGAATATACTCATACCAAAATATGGTCAGAGGGTTAGCTGACACAATATGTCAAACAGTTAGTAGACTTGAAAGACCAATAGGAGAAAATTGTTTCTCTCGTATATTCAATCAAGCAACGGCATAGGATTCACACAGAGTCAGAAAAACCAGAAGAACTCCACTCTATTGCTAAAGTGGGGTTTTAGTTAGCTTAAGCAAAAATTCAAACAGTTAGTGGGTTAGTCAAAGATTAAAGAAACAGAAAAGAAAAAGTGCTTGATCTAGATCTCCACTTCACTTAATCATTGTCAATCTATTTCAATCCCCGGCAACGGCGCCAAAAACTTGATGTGTGGAAAACGATCCAACACAAAACTCACCGGCAAGTGTACCGGGTCGCATCAAGTAATAATAACTCACGTGAGTGAGGTCGATCCCACAGGAAATGAAGGATTGAGCAATTTTAGTTTAGTGGGTGATTTAGTCAGGCAAATAAGAGTTGATTTGAGTGATTTGTAATTGACAGAAGCTAAATTGCATGAATTGTAAATGGGGATGGGAAATTTGCAGGAAATTAAGAGAACAGAAAATAAAAGTGCTGAATCTTAAAGAACAAGAAATTAAATGGCAGAAACTTAGAACGCAAGAAATGTAAATTGTAGAATCTTAGAGTGCAAGAAATGTAAATAGCTTGAATCTTAAAATGAAAGAAATGTAAATTGCTTGAATTCTAAAAGGAGTTGGGAATTGGGATTGAAGAAATTAAACAAGGAAAAGTAAATTGCAACAAGCAGGGAAGTAAAAGATGAATTTAATTGCAGTAGATCTCAAACAGAAAATGTAAATTGCTTGAAGAAGCGTTCAACAAAGAAATTAAAAGGAAATTTCAGATCTCAAGACTCAAGAGACTAGATAACCAAGTCTAGATCTCACTGCCTTTCTAGATCCAAATTTAGAATTCAATTGAAGAACAATTAAAGACTAAACAGAAGAGGAAGCAAAACCAAATTCAATTTCCAAAAGTTGCGGTAAAGTGAGAGAGAGAGATCTGAAGGTGAGATTGAGACAGAATTTCCTCAATTCTTCAACCCAAGATTCAAGACAAGTGTAAATGAAACTTAAAACAAGAAAACTAAGAGGAAGAGAATTCAATTCTCCTTCCCCAAGACTCAGAATCTCAAAATAACTCCTAACCAAAAGCTCTCCAAAATTACTCAGCAAAACTAAAAGGAAAAAGCTTTCTCAAAAAACTTAAATTCTAAGCTATTTATACACTCTCTTCAAATGATCTTCAAGCCTTGAATTGGGCCTTTGCTCTTGATGGAATTGGGTTGACAGAAACCTCTGTTGATTGCCCTTGGAGTTGGAAAGAAACCCACTTGTGAACCGGGTCAGAACCGTGCCATGAACCATTAAAGCTTGAGTCAAAATTTGAGGCAAACTTTGACTCAAGCTTTTTGTAGCAGATTGCCTCCCGTGCTGTCATCCACGTTTGGCTCAAAGTTTGAGGTCAAACTTGAGCTCAAACGTGGATCCTCCCTTGCATGTCCTTTGGCCAACGTTTGGCCCAACGTTTGAGGCAAACGTGGCTCAATCAAGCCTTCAATCAGGGACTCTTCTTCATACTCAAATGGCGCCAACGTTTGACCTCAAAGTTTGAGGCAAACGTTGGCACAAGCTTTTTGCTCCCTGGGTCTTCTTTTTGTGGCGCCAACGTTTGACTCAAAGTTTGAGGCAAACGTTGGCGCAAGCTTTTTGCTCCCTGGGTCTTTCTTCTTTTGCTCTGAGGGTGCCAACGTTTGACTCAAAGTTTGAGGCAAACGTTGGCGCAAACTTTTGATGCCTCCAGAGTGAAGTCAAGCTCTTCCTCACGTTTGAGCTAAAGTTTGAGGCAAACTTTGGCTCAAGCTTTTTGTCCTCTCTTGCTCTTTGCCATTCCTTCTTTCTTCAACCCTCTTCAAAGCTCTTTTCACCTATCATCAATCAATCAAAAACATCAAAAAGACTCAAGCTTTAATGGTTCATGGCCCGATTCACAAACGGGTTTCTTCTCAAGACCAAGAACAATCAACAGAGGCCATCTTCAACCCAAATCCAAAGCAAGCAAAGCCCATTATCATCACTCAAAGGCACAAGAGATAGTTAAAATAGAAATTTCATTTAATTGTAATTTGTTTTGAATTTCAATTTCATTTTTCATTTTTATTTTGTAAAGCCTATATAAGGCATTATTTTCATCTTTGTTAGGAGGTGAGCTCCATTAGAGAGCGCTAGAGGCTGGAACAGAGAGCTCTCTCTTAGTTTTCATTTTTGTTTTGAATCTCGGGTTGAGAATTGAAGAAATTCTGTTTCAATCTCATCTTGAGAATTCTCTCTGTTTACTTGTTGCATAATTTGAAGGAATTGTGATTTGGATCTAAATTGTCTTTACTGCTTTCTTCTCTATTTTCTTCTGCAATTATCCTCTGTTGGATCAAGGAAGGAATTGAGATCTAGACTTGTTTTCTAGTCTCATTGATTTCCTGAGATCTTGAATTTCTCCTTTAGATTTCACAATTGAGCTAAATTTAGATTCTGTTTTAATTCTCCTGCACTTCTACATTTCTGTTTTGGTATTGAATCAATCTATTTCTGAATTTCATAACCTAAGAGCTCTTTAGTTTACTGCACTTCTTATTTTTCAGTTCTGTTTTAATTCCCAGCACCCAATTCCTTTTACTTTTCATGCAATTTAACTCTTCGGCAATTGTTCTAAGTGCTACTTATTGCTTTCCTTTAAATCCCCTGCACCCAATCCCTCTTACATTTGATGCAATTTACTTTTCTTGCAATTTAAGATTCTTGCAATTTACATTTCTTGCTTTTTAAGTTACTTGCCAATTTACATTCTGCAACTTTAAATTCATTGTCATTTACTTTCTGTTGGCTATAATTTCACACAATTCACTTCAATGTTAGCTTGACTAAACTAATCACCCACTAAAGTTGCTTGATCCATCAATCCCTGTGGGATCGACCTCACTCACGTGAGTTTTACTACTTGATACGACCCGGTATACTTGCTGGTGAGTTATGGATGTTTTGGAAATTCGTTTTTCCGCACCAATCTCTAATGGTGGCTGGGAATATCACCAAGAGAATACACATTCTGAGCACTCCAATTCATGGAGATTTGCTTCAGAGACACAAGATGAGCAAGAAAACCATATGGAATATTTCCTTCCACCACAAAATGATGCAAGTCATGATTCTAATGATGGCTGGGAAGGGAATTCTAATGCTCCATATGATATTCATCCAAAGTTATCATCACTTGATCATGCTTCAACAGAAAGCCCCTTTCAAAACTCACCACCCACACAAACTTCCATGAACCACTCAAGGTTCTCAAAGTTTGAATCCATGCTCAAAAGATATGAGGAGAAGACAACGAAAGTTTGGAAAGAACAAGAAAACTCCCTCAAAAACATGGAAGTGCAGCTAGCTCAATTGGTGAGTGCAACGGAGAAAAGGAAAAGAGCCCGCGGTGGAAGAGAGTACACCGGAATATGACCGATGGAGATTTAGATCTTGGTACCATCAATTACAACTTGAATGGATGAATAAGAAGAAGATATATCCAGAGGTTCCACTCAACCAGATGAAGGGTACCAAGAAATGAAGGACAAGATTAGAAAGAGAAAATGGGAAGAACTCACCTCACCAATCACCCGGATCAATGTAAACATCATAAGAGAGTTCTATGCCAACATCTCAAGGCTTAACATGAATGAAGCCCCAACGTACAAGAGCTATGTACGGGGAATGGAAGTAGATTTTAGTTCAAATGCCATCAAAAAAGTCTTGGGACTAAGAATAGCCCACTTTGATGAGCCGGGATACCACCAAAGGGTAAATGGAGATCTGGATTATGATGAAATTGCTAGCGATATTTGTATGGTGAACTCAGAGTGGGAAGGAGATGCCAAAAACAAACACAAATACCTGAGGAGAGGAGATCTCATCCCTGAAGCAAATGGGTGGTATGAGCTATTGAAAAGATCAATTCTGGGTACAGTAAACACTTCGGAAGTCAACAGGAAGAGAGCTATTATGTTGCATTGCATCATGGTGGGAGGAGAGGTGAAGGTTCATGAAATCCTTGCAAAGGATATTCAAAAACTTACAGAGAAGAACTCGGCCGGGTCTTGGTTATACTACCCAAGCACCATTATGCGGTTGTGCGCAAGAGCTAGAGTGCCAATGGAGGACGAGAACCCAACATGGTTGAACCCGGGCATGCCTATAACCATTGAAAGAATGATGATTGTTACTGAAGCACAGCAGAGCCGAAGACCACAAAGAAGAAGGCAAAGAGATGAACCAATGGAGGAAGAATAGTCACAAGAGGAAGAAGAACAGCAACACATCCAACCACATAACAATCTGGACATGACTCAGATGCAGGAAGCGATTGGGAGATTATCGCAACAGTACATGAGAATTCAAGAAAGGCAAGAAGAGTACCATTCACAATACGTGAAACACCAACAAGAGCAAGAGGAATGGCAGCTGAAAATGATGAACCAACAAAGTGAGTTTGAGTCAAAATTCCTCGTGATGCAAGAAGAGCATACTTTTCAATCCCACGAATCATTTGGAAAGTTGGTACAAATGCAAGCTGAAAATATGAGGGCTCTCAAGGAATTTACAGCCCTTCAAGATGCAAGATATGAAGTCCAAGCTGACTACAACATAAATAGTCAAATCAAATTGAACTACATTGGAGAGCATCTACACAACTTGGATCTAGCGTTTCCAACTTTCGATGAGTACTTCAAAGGGAAAAGTGGGATAGAAGTAAGCAATGCTATGAGGCTTGAAGATAGAGTAGAAGAGACGATGAATAGAGCTGGGTTCTGGCGGGGTCAACATACAACAGACATGGACATAGGGAACACCAGCAACCAAGCAAATGAAAGAAGAAAGAAAAAGCATGATAAATGAAAGGTGGACCTGCTTCTTGTTCATCACTACAAAGAAAAAGCATGCATCCTATCTGTTTAAAGCAGTCTTTGCATCTTTAGTAGTCATTTTAGTTAGTAGTCTTTGCATTATGTTTGTTTTTCTTAAAATAAGTAAGCTAATCTAAGTGTGTGCTTGTGTGTTTACTTTCAGTTAACTAAATGCATGCTTTGTCCCTTGCATCTTTAATCCAATAAAAGAAATGTTTGAAATGTGAAGTGAGATAGTTCTTTGTTAGCTGGGAGTACAATAATAGTAAGTGGTGGTATGTATGTATGATTATATGATAGCTCACTTTTAGTGAATAAAAGAACTAGGCTGTCTCCTTTTAAGTAGAAAGTAGCTCACTGTCTATGAATCTCAATCAAATAAAAGTCCTTGGTTGAAAAGAAAAACAAAAAGAGAAAAGAAAAAGCCAAAAGTGGCAACAGAACAAAAAAAAAAAAAAGAAACAAAGCTAGACACCAATAGCTTGAACCTTAGAATATATGCCTGTGGTGTCTTTGTACTAGGATCTGCTTGGATTATTAAGTTCTTTGGAGTGCATCAACACTTGGTGCCTTGGGTTAACTAACCCGGGATCATCAACTGAAAGTCCACTATCAAGAGCAACCTAACTACAAGGCATTTAGTAACCCAAAGAGGTGCTCGGCATCAATGTTCTAAGAAGGAATGTGAGCCAAGTGTCTATAGTGAATAATGTGTCAAGCATAAAGAAAGAAAAGAGCTTGTTACACATGACACTGAACTAAAGCTTATAAAAAAATAATAATAATCAAGGACAAAGGAATAATGAGAGGTCATAGCAGTGTGTTGCTTGATGCTTGGAGGAGACTTTCTAGGCCTAAATGTCAATAAGAAGTGAGTATTTACATATCTACATAGAATCCCATGAGCTACCAATAATACTCTGCTAGCATAAACATCTTCTTCCATTTCATTCTTTCTTCTCAATAATTCTTTTCTTGCTTGGGGACAAGCAAGCTTTAAGTTTGGTGTTGTGATGACAAGTCATCTTAGCCTAGTTTCACTAGTCTTTTTCTTTTGTTTTCAATTGATTTTATGTACTTTCTTGAGCCATAAGTAAGCCAATTGGGTAGAATTTCATGTCTCCTTTGATTCAATCAACCATGGATAAATTAATGCATTTTCATGAGATTTTGTGCTATAATTGTCATATATTATGAAAGAGACACAATCTCATGATTTGGAGCATAGCTTTGATGTATTTGATTGATTGATGATAGGTGAAAAGAGCTTTGAAGAAGGTTGAAGAAAGAAGGAATGGCAAGGAGCAAGAGAGAACAAAAAGCTTGAGCCAAAGCTTGCCTCAAACTTTAGCTCAAACTTGAGGAAGAGCTTAACTTCACCCTGGAGGCATCAAAAGCTTGCGCCAACGTTTGTCTCAAACTTTGAGTCAAACGTTGGCGCCACAACAAGCACACCCAGGGAGAAAAAGCTTGCGCTAACGTTTGCCTCAAGCTTTGAGTCAAACGTTGGCGCCACAACAAGTACACCCAGGGAGCAAAAAGCTTGCGCCAACGTTTGCCTCAAGCTTTGAGTCAAACGTTGGCGCCACAACAAGTACACCCAAGGAGAAAAAGCTTGCGCCAATGTTTGCCTCAAACTTTGAGTCAAACGTTGGCGCCATTTGAGTATGAAGAGGAGTCCCTGATTGAAGGTTAAATGGAGCCACGTTTGCGCCAATGTTTGCCTCAAACGTTGGGCCAAACGTTGGCCAAGAAGCATGCAAGGGAGGATCCACGTTTGGCTCAAAGTTTGACCTCAAACTTTGGCTCAAACGTGGATGACAACAAAGGGAGGCTAGCTAATATGAAAAGCTTGAGTCAAAGTTTGCCTCAAACTTTGACTCAAGCTTTAATGGTTCATGGCCCAGTTCACAAGTGGGTTTCTCTCCAACTCCAAGAGCAATCAACAGAGGCTTTTGTCAACCCAATTCCATCAAGAGCAAAGGCCCAATTCAAGGCTTGAAGATAATTTGAAGAGAGTGTATAAATAGCTTAGAATTTAAGTTTTTAGGGAGCTTTTTCTTTTAGTTTTGCTGAGTAGTTTTGGAAGAGCTTTTGATTAGGAGTTATTTTGAGATTCTAAGTCTTGGGGAAGGAGAATTGAATTCTCTTCCTCTTAGTTTTCTTGTTTTCAATTTCATTTACACTTTGTTTGAAACTTGGGTGTTGGAGAATTGAAAGAATTCTGTTTCAATCTCACCCTGAGATCTCTCTGTTTTATTTACTGCACTTTTTGAGAAATCAAATTTTGAATTCCTTTCTTCTACTGCTTGATCTTTACTTTTCTTGCAATTGAATTCTAAATTTGGATCTAGGAAGGCATTGAGATCTAGACTTGGTTATCTAGTCTCTTGGGTCCTGAGATCTGGAGTTTTCATTTTAAATTTCTCTGTTGAATGCGTCTCCAAGTTCATTTACATTTCCAGTTGAGATCCGTTTCATTTTAACTCCTTTTCTACTTTTCTGTTTATTGCAATTTACTTTTCCTTGCCTAATTTCTGCAAATCCAATTCCCAATTCCCATTACCATTCAAGCCATTTACATTTCTTGCACTCTAAGATTCTGCAATTTACATTTCTTGCGTTCTACGTTTCTGCCATTTAATTTCTTGTTCTTTAAGATTCAGGACTTTTATTTTCTGTTCTCTTTAATTCCTTGCAAATTTCCCATCCCCATTTACAATTCATGCAATTTAGCTTCTGTCAATTACAAATCACTCAAATCAACTCTTGTTTGCCTGACTAAATCACCCACTAAACTAAAATTGCTCAATCCTTCAATCCCTGTGGAATCGACCTCACTCACGTGAGTTATTATTACTTGATGCGACCCGGTACACTTGTTGGTGAGTTTTGTGTTGGATCATTTTTCACACATCAAGTTTTTGGCGCCGTTGCTGGGGATTGAAATAGATTGACAATGATTAAGTGAAATGGAGATCTAGATCAAGCACTTTTTCTTTTTTGTTTCTTTAACTTTTGACTAACACGCTAATTGTTTGAATTTTTGCTTAAGCTAACTAACATTTCAATTCAGCCATGGATTGAAGTGTTATTGCCTTTCTGGTGTTGTGTGATTCTTATGCTTTGGTTGTATGTCAGGTATAAGGAGAATTACACCCACTTTTTGTGAACAAGACGAAAGAACCCTCAGAAGATTGAGAAGAGCTGAAAGAGGGAAAAACATTGTTGGAGAAGAGGAGTCAGAAGAAGAGTTCCAGGATATGGAGGAACACCTAACAAATCCACCAAATGGAGCTGAAGGAGCAGCCAATAACAACAATAACCCACCACAGAGAAGAGTTTTGGCTTCCTACACATGTGCAGATCCTAGACATTGTGGGAGTAGCATTCTTACCCCAAATGTTAATGCAAATAACTTTGAACTAAAGCTACAACTCATCACCTTGGTTCAAAACAATTGTTATTATGGAGGAGGGCCACTTGAAGACCCTAACCAACACTTGTCCACCTTCTTGAGGATTTGTGACACTGTCAAAATCAATGGTGTGCACCCTGACAGTTACAAGCTACTGCTATT
>NC_029785.2:103039220-103040461 GCF_000816755.2 Arachis ipaensis | reverse complement strand
GCAGAGGAAGCCAATGATCAAGATGTGATGCCAAACAAGAGCACTGAGAAGCAAAGAAGGAAAGAAGACCAACCAACCACTTCACAAAAGGGAGTAGAAGAAGCGATTCAGGGACAGTAGCAAGTGGAAAAGAGCATTACACCTCCACTGCCATACCCTCAGAGGTTCAGCAAAGAGACTAAGGACCAACACTTTCATAAGTTCCTTGAAACTTTCAAGAAGCTGGAGATCAACATTCCCTTGGCTGAAGCACTTGAGCAAATGCCCCTGTATGCCAAGTTCTTGAAGGAGCTTATCAACAAAAAGAGGAGTTGGCTTGAGAAGGAAACCGTGCTACTCACCGAGGAATGCAGTGCTGTGATTCAAAGGGGCATTCTATCAAAACTCAAGGATCCAGGAAGCTTTGTAGTCTCATGCACCATTGGCAGAATAGTTCTCAACAAAGCTCTCTGTGATCTTAGTGCCAGTATCAACTTAATGTCTCTCTCAATGATGAGAAAGCTTGCCATAAAAGAACTTAAATCCACCAGGATGTCATTAGTCATGGCTGATAGATCAATCAAAACACCCAATGGAATTGTGGAGAACCTGTTGGTGAAGGTTGGGGAGTTTATTTTCCCAGCAGATTTTGTGATTTTGGATACTGAAGAGGAAGGGAACAATTCAATCATTTTGGGAAGGCCATTTCTAGCCACAGCAAGAGCCATCATTGATGTAGAGAAAGGAGAGATGATCTTCAGGGTCCACAATGAACAAATGGTCATAAACGTTTTCAAGTCAATGCAACACATTCCTGAGCAAGAGGATTATATGAGAGTGGATATGATAGAGAGCTTGGTGGAAGAAATGCTGGAAGATAATCCTTAAGAGACAACAGAGGAACAAGTAGCCGAGATTTCTATTGAACAAGAGGAAAAACAAGACAAGAAGGAAGAAGTACGAAAACAAGAACTGAAGCCATTACCCACTCATCTCAAATATGCATTTCTGGGCACATCAGAGAGCTTTCCAGTAATCATCAATTCATCTTTGACAAAAAAAGAAGAAGGAGAACTTCTTGATGTACTCAAAGCTCACAAAGATGCTTTAGGATGGACCATTAACGACCTGAAAGGCATCAGCCCTGCAGTGTGTATGCATAAGATCCTTTTGGAGGACAACTCGAAACCAGTGGTTCAACCTCAAAAAAGGCTAAATCCCACAATGAAGGAAGTTGTCCAGAAGGAAGTAATGAAGTTATA
>NC_029785.2:103031827-103039096 GCF_000816755.2 Arachis ipaensis | reverse complement strand
GTGAAATCTGTTAGAAGTTTCTTGGGGCATGCAGGATTTTATAGAAGGTTTATCAAGGATTTCTCTAAGATAGCCAAACCTTTGAGTAATCTACTGATGATTGATAATCCTTTTGTCTTTGATGAAACTTGCCAGCATGCCTTTGAAACTTTAAAAAACAGACTCACAACAGCACCAATCATCACACCCCCGAATTGGAAACTACCGTTTGAACTTATGTGTGATGCAAGTGACATTGCAATTAGTACTGTACTTGGACAAAAGAAGGGAAACTTGCATCATGTCATATATTATGCAAGTAAGGTTTTGAATGAGGCTCAAAAAAATTACACCACAACAGAAAAGGAGTTGCTGGCTGTAGTTTATGCATTTGATAAGTTTAGATCATACTTGATAGGATCCAAAATTGTAGTTTATACTGACCATGCTGCTCTTAAGTATTTAATGACAAAACAGGATGCTAAACCTAGACTCATCAGGTGGGTATTACTCCTACAAGAGTTTGATATTGAAATTAAAGACAGGAAAGGCAGTGAAAATCAAGTTGCTGATCACTTGTCAAGGCTGCCACAAGAAACAATTCAAGAAGCATCTCATCCAGTGAATGAAAATTTTCTGGATGAACACCTCTTGCAGATTCAACAAGCTCCTTGGTTTGCAGACATTGCAAACTATAAGGTTGGAAGGAAAATCCCTAAGGAATTCACCAAGCAACAAACAAAGAAATTGCTCAATGAAGTAAAGAAATTTCTATGGGATAAACCATTTTTATTCAGAAGGTGTTCAGATGGAGTGATAAGGAAATGTGTCCCTGAGAGTGAAATGAGCAACATTTTGTGGCACTGTCACGGCTCTGCCTATGGAGGACATTTTGGACCTGAAAGAACAGCAGTCAAGGTGCTTCAAAGTGGATTTTATTGGCCGACCATCTTTAAGGATTCCAGAGAGTTTGTTCATCAATGTAACGAATGCCAAAAAGCTGGGGGTTTGACAAGAAGGAATGAGATGCCTCAAAACTATATCTTGGAAGTAGAGCTGTTTGATCTTTGGGGTATTGATTTCATTGGCCCATTCCCTCCATCTTACTCTTTCAAGTACATCTTGGTAGCAGTAGAATATGTCTCAAAATGGGTGGAAGCCATAGTCACAACAACGTGTGATGCACAAGTTGTCTTTCAATTCTTAAAGAAACACATATTCACTAGGTATGGAGTACCTAGGGGACTGGTGAGTGATGGTGGTGGTCACTTTTGCAATAAACAGACGGAAAAACTACTTCATAAGTATGGAGTGATACATAAAGTGGCTACACCTTATCCACCAAATGGAGCTGAAGGAGCAGCCAATAACAACAATAATCCACCACAGAGGAGAGTTTTAGCTTCCTACACATGTGCAGATCCTAGACATTGTGGGAGTAGCATTCTTACTCCAAATGTTAATGCAAATAACTTTGAACTAAAGCCACAACTCATCACCTTGGTTCAGAACAATTGTTCTTATGGAGGAGGGCCACTTGAAGACCCTAACCAACACTTATCCACCTTCTTGAGGATTTGTGACACTGTCAAAACCAATGGTGTGCACCCTGACAGTTACAAGCTACTGCTATTTCCATTTTTTCTCAGAGACAAAGCCACTCAATGGTTGGAATCCTTCCCAAGAGACAGCATCAACAATTGGGATGATCTAGTAACCAAGTTCCTTGCCAAGTTTTATACCCACCTCAAAGAGTTATTAGATTAAAGACTGGATGGGGAGATAATCACACCCAAAACCAACAACCATGGTAGAGGAACTCAAACCAAAACAACCCAAGAAACAACCAAAACCACAACCAACAGCAAACTAACCAAAACCCTTACAGAAAACCCCAAAACAACTTCCCAAACTCTAACCAGTATCCATCCAATAACCAACCCACCAACCAAAACACTTACCATCAACCATCAACACCCCATAACAAGCAATTTCACATGACTCTCAGAGGATCACTAATTTGGAAATGTTAATGGAGAAGATGATGAAGCACCAGGAAATGACAACAAGGAACCAGGAAGCCCCCATGAAGAATATGGAGAGGCAAATTGGCCAGCTCTCTAAACACCTTGCAACAGAAAGACCATCAAGTTCTCTGCCAAGTGACACAATTCCAAATCCTAAGGAAGAGTGCAAGGCGATACAGTTAAGAAGTGGGAGAACATTGATGAGCAACAATGACACTACAAAGAAACAAGTGGAGAACAGCAAAAGGCCAATAGAGGAGGAAAAGCCAACACACGCAGAGGAAGCCAATGATCAAAATGTGATGCCAAACAAGAGCACTGAGAAGAAAAAAAGGAAAGAAGACCAACCAACCACTTCACAAAAGGGAGAAGAAGAAGCAATTCAAGGACATCAGCAAGTAGAAAAGAGCATTACACCTCCACTGCCATATCCCCAGAGGTTCAACAAAGAGACTAAGGACCAACACTTCCCGAAATTTCTTGAAATCTTCAAGAAGTTGGAGATCAATATTCCCTTAGCTGAAGCACTTGAGCAAATGCCCCTATATGTAAAGTTCTTAAAAGAACTTATCAACAAGAAGAGGAGTTGGCAAGAGAAGAAAACTGTGCTTCTCACTGAAGAATGCAATACACTCATCAGAAAAGGACTTCCCTCCAAAGTGGAAGACCCTGGAGGTTTCTTCCTACCTTGCACCATTGGAAATCTACTTATCAACAAGGGGATGTGTGACTTAGGAGCAAGCATAAATTTAATTCCATCATCCTTAGTGAAAAATCTTGGCATAGGGGAGGTGAAACCAATACATATGTCCTTAGAATTGGTGGACCAGTCAGTAGTATATCCCAAAGGAGTGATTGAAAACCTTTTAGTTAAGGTTGACAAGTTCATTTTTCCTGCGGACTTTGTAATATTGAACACTGAAGAAGAAAAAAAGAATTCAATCATCTTGGGAAGGCCATTTTTAGCCACTGCAAGAGCCATCATAGATATAGAGCAAGGAGAATTAACCCTCAGGATGCATGATGAGAGTGTCACTCTGAGTGTACTGCCAAAAACACAATTCAATCATAAAAAGAAGGATGGTACAGAAAATGACAAAGAAAATCTACAATGGAAGGAGGGAATCAACAAGACAGACAACAGCTGCCCTCCCAAGCAAGAGATAGATGATACAACAAGTCAAAAAGAGAAAGAGATTGTGCAAAATAATGAAGAAGTTCAAGAGGACATTGTAGTGTTAGCCACTAAGAAGAGAAATCTCCAAGGTAAACCTACGGCCAAAGAAAAAAGGTCAACAAAAGGAAGGAAGAAACACAAGAAGAAAATAAAAAGGGGTTGGAAGAATAAAAAGATTCCAACAGAAGGGCTCTCCAAAGGTGATAAAGTGCAATTGATCTATCAACAACTGGGAGCAAGCCAACAGACTGATGATTCCTACAATGTCAGCAATATACCCTCATTAGAGCATTCTGAAATTGAACATCAAGGAACAAAGAAGAGGATCACAGTCAGGGGGGACAAGTTGAGGCACTACAGTCATCAACCACCCTAAGGGGATCAATGTCAAGCTAATGACAATAAAGAAGCGCTTGTTGGGAGGCAACCCAACCTGAGGTAATTTTCTTTTCATAGCTTTTTCAATAAAAATGTTGAATAATTAAGTATGTATTGCAAGGAGCTAAGTTTGGTGCTGTACACCAAAATAATTTAAAGGAGAATGAAGGATTCTAAGTTTGGTGTTCCACCAAAATCTCATTTAAAAGCATACTCTCACCTCTTGCATAATGATAGCTCCAAGCAATCAGACAAATTATTTAACTAGTTAATTGCTTCTTAGTTTTGGTTCCATAACGTTTAGCAAGGCCAAAAGAATTTATAAATGTACAACCTGTTGCATTAGAGACAGTGGCAAGGAATTAAGTTTGGTGTTCCCACACCAAATTAAATCCAAAAGCCACACTCAATTCATGCAGACTAACCAGTCACCTAAGGGCTTGAGAAGCAAGCAACTTTTGAAAATTGTGCAGGAAACTAACCACTAGTTGAAGACATTATGCATCATAACTCAAAAGGGGCACAACAGAAGGAAGGACAAAGGAACTGCAAACCAATAGGTTGTATCTATACTTAACTCTTGCTGTTGAGAAATGCTTTGACTTATGTCTTGCTAAAGTGTTCATCTAGTACAAGTAGAATCACTCTTTGCAATAAGTGAGATAGTCTATGTATGTACTTGTGTGTTTACTTTCACTTAACTAAAAGCATGCTTTGTCCCCTGCATCTTTAATTCATTAAAAGAAATTATTGAAATGTGAAGTGAGATAGTTCTTTGCTAGCTGGTAGTACAATAATAGTAAGTGGTGGTATGTATGTGTGATTGTATGATAGCTCACTTTTAGTGAATAAAAGAACTAGACTGTCTCCTTTTAAGTAGAGAGTAGCTCACTGTCTATGAATCTCAATCAAATAAAAGTCCTTGGTTAAAAAGAAAAACAAAAAGAGAAAAGAAAAAGCCAAAGGTGGCAACAGAACAAAAGAAAAAAAAGAAATAAAGCTAGACACCAATAGCTTGAACCTTAGAATATATGCCTGTGGTGTCTTTGTACTAGGATCTGCTTGGATTATTAAGTTCTTTGGAGTGCATCAACACTTGGTAACTTGGGTTAACTAACCCGGGATTATCAACTGAAAGTCCACTATCAAGAGCAACCTAACTACAAGGCATTTAGTAACCCAAAGAGGTGCTGGGCATCAATGTTCTAAGAAGGAATGTGAGCCAAGTGTCTATAGTGAATAATGTGTCAAGCATAAATAAAGAAAAGAGCTTGTTACACATGACACAAAGGTAAAGCTTATAAAAAAAATAGTAACCAAGGACAAAGGAATAATGAGAGGTCATAGCAGTGTGTTGCTTGATGCTTGGATGAGACTTTCTAGGCCTAAATGTCAATAAGAAGTGAGTAGTTACATATCTACATAAAACCCCATGAGCTACCAATAATACTCTGCTAGCATAAACATCCTCTCCCATTTCATTCTTTCTTCTCAATAAACTCAGTACTTGCTTGGGGACATGCAAGCTTTAAGTTTGGTGTTGTGATGACAAGTCATCTTAGCCTAGTTTCACTAGTCTTTTTCTTTTGTTTTCAATTGATTTTATGCACTTTCTTGAGCCATAAGTAAGCCAATTGGGTAGAATTTCATGTTTCCTTTGATTCAATCAACCATGGATAAATTGATGCATTTTCATGAGATTTTGTGCTATAATTGTCATATATTATGAAAGAGAAACAATCTCATGATTTGGAGCATAGCTTTGATGTTTTTGATTGATTGATGATAGGTGAAAAGAGCTTTGAAGAGGGTTGAAGAAAAAGGAATGGCAAAGAGCAAGAGAGGACAAAAAGCTTGAGCCAAAGTTTGCCTTAAACTTTAGCTCAAACGTGAGGAAGAGCTTGACTTCACCCTGGAGGCATCAAAAGTTTGCGCCAACATTTGCCTCAAACTTGAGGTCAAACGTTGGCACCCTCAGAGCAAAAGAAGAAAGACCCAGGGAGCAAAAAACTTGCGCCAACGTTTGCCTCAAACTTTGAGTCAAACGTTGGCGCCACAAAAAGAAGACCCAGGGAGCAAAAAGCTTGCGTCAACGTTTGCCTCAAACTTTGAGGTCAAACGTTGGCGCCATTTGAGTATGAAGAAGAGTCCCTGATTGAAGGCTTGATTAAGCCACGTTTGCGCCAACGTTTGCCTCAAACGTTGGGCCAAACGTTGGCCAAAGGAAATGCAAGGGAGGATCCACGTTTGAGCTCAAGTTTGACCTCAAACTTTGAGCCAAACGTGGATGACAGTACGGGAGGCAATCTGCTACAAAAAGCTTGAGTCAAAGTTTGCCTCAAACTTTGACTCAAGCTTTAATGGTTCATGGCCCGGTTCTGACCCGGTTCACAAATGGGTTTCTTTCTAACTCCAAGGGCAATCAACAGAGGCTTTTGTCAACCCAATTCCATCAAGAGCAAGGGTCCAATTCAAGGCTTGAAGATCATTTGAAAGCTATTTATACACTCTCTTCAAATGATCTTCAAGCCTTGAATTGGGCCCTTGCTCTTGATGGAATTGGGTTGACAGAAGCCTCTGTTGATTGCCCTTGGAGTTGGAAAGAAACCCACTTGTGAACCAGGTCAGAACCGGGCCATGAACCATTAAAGCTTGAGTCAAAGTTTGAGGCAAACTTTGACTCAAGCTTTTTGTAGCAGATTGCCTCCCGTGCTGTCATTCACGTTTGGCTCAAAGTTTGAGGTCAAACTTGAGCTCAAACGTGGATCCTCCCTTGCATGTCCTTTGGCAAACGTTTGGCCCAACGTTTGAGGCAAACGTTGGCGCAAACGTGGCTTAATCAAGCCTTCAATCAGGGACTCTTCTTCATACTCAAATGGCGCCAACGTTTGACCTCAAAGTTTGAGGCAAACGTTGGTGCAAGCTTTTTGCTCCCTGGGTCTTCTTTTTGTGGCGCCAACGTTTGACTCAAAGTTTGAGGCAAACGTTGGCGCAAGCTTTTTGCTCCCTGGGTCTTCTTTTTGTGGCGCCAACGTTTGACTCAAAGTTTGAGGCAAACGTTAGTTTATGCTAGCAGAGTATTATTGGTAGCTCATGGGGTTTTATGTAGATATGTAAATACTCACTTCTTATTGACATTTAGGCTTAGAAAGCCTCCTCCAAGTATCAAGCAACACACTACTATGACCTCTCATTATTCCTTTGTCCTTGATTATTATTTTTTTTATAAGCTCTAGTTCAGTGTCATGTGTAACAAGCTCTTTTCTTTCTTTATGCTTGACACATTATTCACTATAGACACTTGGCTCACATTCCTTCTTAGAGCATTGATGCCCAGCACCTCTTTGGGTTACTAAATGCCTTGTAGTTAGGTTGCTCTTGATAGTGGACTTTCAGTTGATGATCCCGGGTTAGTTAACCCAAGGCACCAAGTGTTGACGCACTCCAAAGAACTTAATAATCCAAGCAGATCCTAGTACAAAGATACCACAGGCATATATTCTAAGGTTCAAGCTATTGGTGTCTAGCTTTGTTTCTCTTTTTTTTTTTGTTGCCACCTTTGGCTTTTTCTTTTTAACCAAGGACTTTTATTTGATTGAGATTCATAGACAGTTAGCTACTCTCTACTTAAAAGAAGACAGTCTAGTTCTTTTATTCACTAAAAGTGAGCTATCATACAATCACACATACATACCACCACTTACTATT
>NC_029785.2:103019017-103031575 GCF_000816755.2 Arachis ipaensis | reverse complement strand
TTCAAACATTTCTTTTATTGAATTAAAGATGCAGGGGACAAAGCATGCTTTTAGTTAAGTGAAAGTAAACACACAAGTACACTTAGACTATCATTCTTATTAACAATAATATTCAAGATGCATAGCTACTGAACTAACAGTTACTGCTAAGATGGGCATATTCAAATTTCAAATTTAGAAAGATTGCATGCTGATGGAGTTAAGTGACAATACAACCTCTTGGTGGCTTCTTCTTCTTTCTCTCAGCTAATGGTGTGTAGTCCTCCCAAGAGAGTGATTGAATTCCTGCAGTGTTAATGGAAGTTGCTTGTTTCTCAAGCCCTTAGGTGACTGGTTAGTCTGCATGAATTGAGTGTGGCTTTTGGATTTAATTTAGTGTGGGAACACCAAACTTAATTCCTTGCCACTGTCTCTAATGCAACAGGTTGTACATTTATAAATTCTTTTGGCCTTGCTAAAGGTTATGGAACCAAAACTAAGAAGCAATTAACTAGTTGAATAATTTGTCTGATTGCTTGGAGCTATCATTATGCAAGAGGTGAGAGTATGTTTTTAAATGAGATTTTGATGGAACACCAAACTTAGAATCCTTCATTCTCCTTTAAATTGTTTTGGTGTACAACACCAAACTTAGCTCCTTGCAATACATACTTAATTATTCAACATTTTTATTGAAAAAGCTATGAAAACAATTACCTCAGGTTGGGTTGCCTCCCAACAAGCGCTTCTTTATTGTCATTAGCTTGACATTCTCTATGCTTGTTCAGCTCAGATTCTGGACTTCCTTCTCCTTGTCCCATTGTCCTCCTAGGTAGGGCTTTGCTCTGTGACCATTTGCTATGAAATGACTCTTTGTTGCTTCATCTTGCAATTCAAGGCTTCCATAAGGAAAAACCTTTGTCACCAAATATGGGCCAGTCCACTTAGACTTAAGTTTGCCAGGGAAGATTTTAAGCCTTGAGTTATACAGGAGTACTTACTGTCCTGGCTTGAACTCCTTCTTTATGATCTTCTTATCATGCCACCTCTTGGCTCTCTCCTTATGTATCTGAGCACTCTCATAAGCTTCTAGCCTGAATTCATCCAACTCATTTAGTTGTAACAACCTTTTCTCTCCTGCAGCCTGGGAATCAAGGTTGAGGAGTTTAGTGGCCCAAAAAGCTTTAAGTTCAAGCTCTACAGGGAGGTGACAAGATTTGCCATACAGTAGTTGAAAGGGAGATTTCCCAATAGGTGTCTTGAATGCCGTCCTGTATGCCCAAAGTGCATCTTCTAGCTTTCTAGCCCAATCCTTTCTAGTAGCCCCTACTGTCTTCTCCAAAATCCTCTTCAGCTCCCTATTGGCAAGTTCTGCCTGACCATTGGTCTGTGGGTGATAAGGTGTAGCCACTTTATGTATCACTCCATACTTATGAAGTAGTTTTTCCATCTGTTTATTGCAAAAGTGACCACCACCATCACTCACCAGTCCCCTAGGTACTCCATACCTAGTGAATATGTGTTTCTTTAAAAATTGAAGGACAATTTGTGCATCACACGTGGTTGTGGCTATGGCTTCCACCCATTTTGAAACATATTCTACTGCTACCAAGATGTACTTGAAAGAGTAAGATGGAGGGAATGGGCCCATGAAATCAATACCCCAAAGATCAAACAGCTCTACTTCCAAGATATAGTTTTGAGGCATCTCATTCCTTCTTGTCAAACCCCCAGCTTTTTGGCATTCGTTACATTGATGAACAAACTCTCTGGAATCCTTAAAGATGGTCGGCCAATAAAATCCACTTTGAAGCACCTTGGCTACTGTTCTTTCAGGTCCAAAATGTCCTCCATAGGCAAAGCCATGACAGTGCCACAAAATGTTGCTCATTTCACTCTCAGGGACACATTTCCTTATCACTCCATTTGAACACCTTCTGAATAAAAATGGTTCATCCGATAGAAATTTCTTTACTTTATTGAGCAATTTCTTTGTTTGTTGCTTGGTGAATTCCTTAGGGATTTTCCTTCCAACCTTATAGTTTGCAATGTCTGCAAACCAAGGAGCTTGTTGAATCTGCAAGAGGTGTTCATCCGGAAAATTTTCATTCACTGGATGAGATGCTTCTTGAATTGTTTCTTGTGGCAGCCTTGACAAGTGATCAGCAACTTGATTTTCACTGCCTTTCCTGTCTTTAATTTCAATTTCAAACTCTTATAGGAGTAATACCCACCTGATGAGTCTAGGTTTAGCATCCTGTTTTGTCATTAAATACTTAAGAGCAGCATGGTCAGTATAAACTATAATTTTGGATCCTATCAAGTATGATCTAAACTTATCAAATGCATAAACTACAGCCAGCAACTCCTTTTCTGTTGTGGTGTAATTTTTTTGAGCCTCATTCAAAACCTTACTTGCATAATATATGACATGATGCAAGTTTCCCTTCTTTTGTCCAAGTACAGCACCAATTGCAATGTCACTTGCATCACACATAAGTTCAAACGGTAGTTCCCAATTCGGGGGTGTGATGATTGGTGCTGTTGTGAGTCTGTTTTTTAAAGTTTCAAAGGCATTCTGGCAAGTTTCATCAAAGACAAAAGGATTATCAATCATCAGCAGATTACTCAAAGGTTTGGCTATCTTAGAGAAATCCTTGATAAACCTTCTATAAAATCCTGCATGCCCCAAGAAACTTCTAACAGATTTCACATTAGTTGGTGGAGGGAGTTTTTCTATGATCTCAACCTTTGCCTTGTCAACCTCTATCCCTTTTTTTGAAACTTTATGACCAAGAACAATCCCCTCGGGTACCAGGAAATGGCACTTCTCCCAGTTCAAAACCAAATTAGTTTCTTGGCACCGTTTCAAGACAAGAGTTAGATGGTTCAGGCAAGCGTTGAAATTATCACCAAAAACAGAAAAGTCATCCATGAAGACCTCTAAAAACTTTTCGACCATATCGGAGAAAATGGAAAGCATACACCTCTGAAATGTGGCTGGGGCATTGCATATCCCAAATGGCATCCTCCTGTATGCAAAAACTCCAAATGGACATGTGAAGGCAGTCTTCTCTTGGTCCTTGGGGTCCACTACGATTTGATTGTACCCAGAATATCCGTCCAAGAAGCAATAATAGGCATGGCCGGCCCATCTTTCCAGCATCTGATCAATGAATAGGAGAGGAAAATGATCTTTCCTGGTGGCATCATTCAATCTTCTATAGTCTATGCACATCCTCCACCCAGTCACTGTTCTAGTAGGGATTAACTCATTCTTCTCATTGGTGATGACCGTCATTCCTCCTTTCTTTGGTACAACTTGGACCGGGCTCACCCATGAGCTATCAGATATTGGGAAGATTATCCCTACATTCCATAACTTCATTACTTCCTTCTGGACAACTTCCTTCATTGTGGGATTTAGCCTTCTTTGAGGTTGAACCACTGGTTTCGAGTTGTCCTCCAAAAGGATCTTATGCATACACACTGCAGGGCTGATGCCTTTCAGGTCGTTAATGGTCCATCCTAAAGCATCTTTGTGAGCTTTGAGTACATCAAGAAGTTCTCCTTCTTCTTTTTTTGTCAAAGATGAATTGATGATTACTGGGAAGCTCTCTGATGTGCCCAGAAATGCATATTTGAGATGAGTGGGTAATGGCTTCAGTTCTTGTTTTCGTACTTCATCCTTCTTGTCTTGTTTTTCCTCTTGTTCAATAGAAATCTCGGCTACTTGTTCCTCTATTGTCTCTTGAGGATTATCTTCCAGCATTTCTTCCACCAAGCTCTCTATCATATCCACTCTCATATAATCCGCTTGCTCAGGAATGTGTTGCATTGACTTGAAAACGTTTATGACCATTTGTTCATTGTGGACCCTGAAGATCATCTCTCCTTTTTCTACATCAATGATGGCTCTTGCTGTGGCTAGAAATGGCCTTCCCAAAATGATTAAATTGTTTCCTTCCTCTTCAGTATCCAAAATCACAAAATCTGCTGGGAAAATAAACTCCCCAACCTTCACCAACAGGTTCTCCACAATTCCATTGGGTGTTTTGATTGATCTATCAGCCATGACCAATGACATCCTGGTGGATTTAAGTTCTTCTATGGCAAGCTTTCTCATCATTGAGAGAGGCATTAAGTTGATACTGGCACTAAGGTCATAGAGAGCTTTGTTGAGAACTATTCTGCCAATGGTGCATGAGACTACAAAGCTTCCTGGATCCTTGAGTTTTTGTGGAATGCCCCTTTGAATCACAGCACTGCATTCCTCGGTGAGTAGCACAGTTTCCTTCTCAAGCCAACTCCTCTTTTTGTTGATAAGCTCCTTCAAGAACTTGGCATACAGGGGCATTTGCTCAAGTGCTTCAGCCAAGGGAATGTTGATCTCCAGCTTCTTGAAAGTTTCAAGGAACTTATGAAAGTGTTGGTCCTTAGTCTCTTTGCTGAACCTCTAAGGGTATGGCAGTGGAGGTGTAACGCTCTTTCCCACTTGCTGCTGTCCCTGAATCGCTTCTTCTTCTTCCTTTTGTGAAGTGGTTGGTTGGTCTTCTTTCCTTCTTTGCTTCTCAGTGCTCTTGTTTGGCATCACATCTTGATCATTGGCTTCCTCTGCCTGTGTTGGCTTTTCCTTCTCTATTGGCCTTTTGCTGTTCTCCACTTGTTTCTTTGTGGTGTCATTGTTGCTCATCAATGTTCTCCCACTTCTTAACTGTATCGCCTTGCACTCTTCCTTAGGATTTGGAATTGTGTCACTTGGTAGGGAACTTGATGGTCTTTCTGTTGCAAGGTGTTTAGAGAGCTGGCCAATTTGCCTCTCCATATTCTTCATAGAGGCTTCCTGGTTCTTCGTTGTTATTTCTTGGTGCTTCATCATCTTTTCCATTAACATTTCCAGGTTGGTGATTCTCTGAGAGTCATGTGAAATTGCTTGGTTATGGGGTGTTGATGGTTGATGGTAAGTGTTTTGGTTAGTGGGTTGGTTATTGGATGGATAATGGTTGGAGTTGGGGTAATTGTTTTGGGGTTTTCTGTAAGGGTTTTGGTTAGTTTGCTGCTGGTTGTGGTTTTGGTTGTTTCTTGAAGTGTTTTGATTTGAGTTCCTCTACCATGGTTGTTAGTTCTGGTTGTGATTATCCCCCCATCTGAGGTTTGGGTGGTTCTTCCAGGATGGATTGTAGGTGTCACCATAGGCTTCATTTGGCCCAGAATTTTGGTTATGCATGTACTGGACTTATTCTTGCTGTTGTTCTTCTTGGTTCTCCTCATTCTGCCCCCAAGGAGTTGTTGGTTGGCTTGTGGCATTCACTGCTGCTACTTGTAGGTCATCAATTCTTTTGGCCATTTGCTCAAATTGTTGCTGAATCTGCTGCTGCATCATTTTGTTTTGAGCTAGAATTGAGTCCACTCCTTCCAAATCCATCACTCCTTTCCTTTGTGAGGGTTGGCGTTGTCTTTGGTGAGCAAAGAAATAATGGTTGTTGGCCACCATATCAATGAGATTTTGGGCTTCCTCTGTAGTTTTCATTAGTTGTAAAGAGCCTCCTGCTGAATAATCCAAAGCCTCTTGAGATTTCAGTGTCAAGCCTTCATAGAAATTTTGCAATCTGTCCCACTCACTAAACATTTCCGGTGGACACTTCCTGATTAGAGCTTTGTATCGTTCCCATGCCTCATACAAGGGTTCAGCATCCATTTGAGTGAATGTTTGCACTTCAGTCTTCAATCTAATAACTCTTTGAGGTGGGTAGAACTTGGCAAGGAACTTGGTTACTAGATCATCCCAATTGTTAATGCTGTCTCTTGGGAAGGATTCCAACCATTGAGTGGCTTTGTCTCTGAGAGAAAATGGAAATAGCAGTAGCTTGTAACTGTCGGGGTGCACACCATTGGTTTTGACAGTGTCACAAATCCTCAAGAAGGTGGACAAGTGTTGGTTAGGGTCTTCAAGTGGCCCTCCTCCATAAGAACAATTGTTTTGAACCAAGGTGATGAGTTGTGGTGGACAATATTATTGTTTTGAGCTGCTGTGATTTGAATTTACTTTCAATTATTTAGGGTCTTGGAACCCTCTGTTATTATTGTTTTGTAAATTAAGTGAAGTGGAGATCTAGATCAAGCACGTTTTCTTTTCTGTTTCTTTAATTTTTGACTAACCCACTAACTGTTTGAATTTTTGCTTAAGCTAACTAAAACTTCATTCTAGCAATAGATTGAAGTGTCACTAGTTGTGTGTTTCTTTTGTTTTGTTTGTATGTCAGGTATAGGGAGAGCCACTCCTATTTTATCTGAAGCTGACCAGAGAACTCTCAGGAGATTAAGAAGAGCAGAAAGAGGGAAAGGCATTGTTGGAGAGGAAGAATCTGAGGAAGAATATCATGAGATGGAAGGAGATCCATCTAATCCCAACCATTCAGAAGGAGGGGTTAACAATAACCCACAACAAAGGAGAGTACTGGCCTCCTATACATTTACAAATGCTAGACATTGTGGAAGCAGCATTCTTACCCCTAATGTCAATGCAAATAACTTTGAACTGAAGCCATAATTCATCACATTGGTCCAAAACAACTGCTCTTTTGGAGGAGGACCATTGGAAGACCCGAACCAACATCTATCCACTTTCTTGAGGATTTGTGACATAGTTAAAAGCAATGGAGTATACCCTGACATATACAAGCTGCTGTTATTCCCATTCTCTCTCAGGGACAAGGCTACTCAATGGCTAGAAACATTCCCGAAGGAAAGCATCAACACTTGGGATGATTTGGTGAGCAAGTTTCTTGCCAAATTTTACCCCCTCAAAGGATCATTAGGTTGAAGACCGAGGTGCAGACATTCACACAATTGGATGCTGAAAATCTATATGAGGCATGGGAAAGATATAAAGTGCTGCTGAGGAAATGTCCACCAGAGATGTTCACTGAGTGGGACAAGCTGCAGAACTTCTATGAAGGGCTCACTCTAAAGGCTCAAGAGGCACTAGATCACTCAGCTGGAGGATCATTGCAACTGATGAAAACTGCAGAGGAAGCTCAAAACCTCATTGATATGGTGGCTAACAACCAGTATTTCTTTGCTCATCAAAGGCAACGCCAAGCATCACAAAGAAGAGGAGTAATGGAGCTGGAAGGAGTGGATTCAATTCTGGCTCAAAACAAAATGATGCAGTAGCAGATTCAACAATAATTTGAGCAAATGGCCAAAAGAATTGATGGCCTACAAGTAGCATCAGTGAGTGCCACAAGCCAACCAACAACTCCTTGGGGGCAGAATGAGGAGAACCAAGAAGAACAACAACAAGAGCAAGTGCAGTATATGCATAACCAAAGATCAAATGAGGTGTATGGTGACACCTACAATCCATCCTGGAAGAACCATCCAAACCTCAGATGGGGGGATAATCACAACCAAAACCAACAACCATGGCAGAGGAACTCAAATCAAAACACTTCAAGAAACAACCAAAACCACAACTAACAGCAAACTAACCAAAACCCTTACAGAAAACCCCAAAACAACTTCCCAAACTCTAACCATTATCCATCCAATAACCAACCTACCAACCAAAACACTTACCATCAACCATCAACACCCCATAACCAAGCAATTTCACATGATTCTCAGAGGATCACTAATCTGGAAATGTTAATGGAAAAGATGATGAAGCACCAGGAAATGACAACAAAGAACCAGGAAGCCTCTATGAAGAATATGGAAAGGCAAATTGGCCAGCTCTCTAAACACCTTACAACAGAAAGACCATCAAGTTCCCTATCAAGTGACACAATTTCAAATCCTAAGGAAGAGTGCAAGGCGATACAGTTAAGAAGTGGGAGAACATTGATGAGCAACAATGACACTACAAAGAAACAAGTGGAGAATAGCAAAAGGCCAATAGAGGAGGAAAAGCCAACACACACAGAGGAAGCTAATGATCAAAATGTGATGCCAAACAAGAGCACTGAGAAGCAAAGAAGGAAAGAAGACCAACCAACCGCTTCACAAAAGGGAGAAGAAGAAGCAATTCAAGGACAGCAGTAAGTGAAAAAGAGCATTACACCTCCACTGCCATATCCCCAGAGGTTCAGCAAAGAGATTAAGGACCATCATTTTCATAAGTTCCTTGAGACTTTCAAGAAACTAGAGATCAATATTCCCTTAGCTGAAGCACTTGAGCAAATGCCCCTGTGTGCAAAGTTCTTAAAAGAACTTATCAACAAGAAGAGGAGTTGGCAAGAGAAGGAAACTGTGCTTCTCACTGAAGAATGTAGTACACTCATCAGAAAAGGACTTCCCCCCAAAGTGGAAGACCCTGGAGGTTTCTTCCTACCTTGCACCATTGGAAATCTAC
Source organism: Arachis ipaensis (assembly GCF_000816755.2). NCBI lineage: Eukaryota > Viridiplantae > Streptophyta > Magnoliopsida > Fabales > Fabaceae > Arachis > Arachis ipaensis. Next base: position 103,023,240 of record NC_029785.2, on the reverse strand, counting down.
TTATCAACAAGGGGATGTGTGACTTAGGAGCAAGTATAAATTTAATTCCATCATCCTTAGTGAAAAAGCTTGGTATAGGAGAGGTGAAACCAATACAGATGTCCTTAGAATTGGTGGACCAGTCAGTAGTATATCCCAAAGGAGTGATTGAAAACCTTTTAGTTAAGGTTGACAAGTTCATTTTTCCTGCGGACTTTGTAATATTGAACACTGAAGAAGAAGAAAACAATTCAATCATCTTGGGAAGGCCATTTTTAGCCACTGCAAGAGCCATCATAGATGTAGAGCAAGGAGAATTAACCCTCAGGATGCATGATGAGAGTGTCACTCTGAGTGTACTGCCAGAAATACAGTTCAATCATAAAAAGAAGGATGGTACAGAAAATGACAAAGAAAATCTACAATGGAAGGAGGGAATCAATAAGACAGACAACAGCTACCCTCCCAAGCAAGAGATAGATGATACAACAAGTCAAAAAGAGAAAGAGACTGTGCAAAATAATGAAGAAGCTCAAGAGGACATTGTAGTGTTAGCCACTAAGAAGAGAAATCTCTAAGGTAAACCTGCGGCCAAAGAAGAAAGGTCAACAAAAGGAAGGAAGAAACACAAGAACAAAACAAAAAGGGGTTGGAAGAACAAAAAGATTCCAACAGAAGGGCTTTCCAAAGGTGATAAAGTGCAATTGATCTATCAACAACTGGGAACAAGCCAACAGACTGATGATTACTACACTGTCAGCAATATACTCTCATTAGAGCATGCTGAAATTGAACATCAAGGAACAAAGAAGAGGATCACAGTCAGGGCGGACAAGTTGAGGCACTACAATCATCAACCACCATAAAAGAAAGCCCCAGTGTCAAGCTAGTGACATTAAAAGAGCGCTTGTTGGGAGACAACCCAACCTGAGGTAGTTTTCTTTTCATAGCCTTTTCAATAAAAAACAACAGAAGGAAGAACAAAAGAACTGCAAACCAATAGGTTGTATCTATACTTAACTCTTGCGGTTGAGAAATGCTTTGACTTATGACTTGCTAAAGTGTTCATCTAGTACAAGCAGAATCATTCTTTGCAATAAATAAGCTAGTCTAAGTGTGTGCTTGTGTGTTTACTTTCACTTAACTAAATGCATGCTCTGTCCCCTGTATCTTTTTAATTCAATAAATAAAATGTTTGAAACATGAAGTAAGATGGTTCATTGCTAGCTAGAAGTCAAATAATAGTAAGTGTTGGCATGTATGTGTGATTGTGTGGTAGCTCACTTTTAGTGAATAAAAGGACTAGACTGTTATCCTTCTAAGTAGAAAATAGCTCACTGTCTATGAATCTGAATCAAATAAAAATCCTTGGTTAAAAAGAAAAACAAAAAGAGAAAAGAAAAAGCCAAAGGTGGCAACAGAACAAAAGAAAAAAAGAAATAAAGCTAGACACCAATAGCTTGAACCTTAGAATATATGCCTGTGGTGTCTTTGTACTAGGATCTACTTGGATTATTAAGTTCTTTGGAGTGCATCAACACTTGGTAACTTGGGTTAACTAATCCAGGATTATCAACTGAAAGTCCACTATCAAAAGCAACCTAACTACAAGGCATTTAGTAACCCAAAGAGGTGCTGGGCATCAATGTTCTAAGAAGGAATGCGAGCCAAGTGTCTATAGTGAATAATGTGTCAAGCATAAATAAAGAAAAGAGCTTGTTACACATGACACTGAACTAAAGCTTATAGAAAAATAGTAACCAAGGACAAAGGAATAATGAGAGGTCATAGCAGTGTGTTGCTTGATGCTTGGATGAGACTTTCTAGGCCTAAATGTCAATAAGAAGTGAGTATTTACATATCTACATAAAACCTTTGAAGAAGGTTGAAGAAAAGAAGATGGCAAGGGCAAGAATGAGGACTCACGTTTGAGCTAAAGTTTGCCTCAAACTTAAGCTCAAACGTGAGGAGAAGCAAAACATCACCCAGGGAAGCCAAAAGCTTGCGCCAATATTTGCCTCAAACTTGAGGTCAAATGTTGGCTTGCAAAAATCTCACCCAGGGAAGCAAAAAGCTTGCGCCAACGTTTGCCTCAAACTTGAGGTCAAACGTTGGCTTGCAAAAATCTCACCCAGGGAAGCAAAAAGCTTGCGCCAACGTTTGCCTCAAACTTGAGGTCAAACGTTGGCGCCATTTTAGCATGAAGAAGAGTCCCTGACTGAAGGTTTAATTGAGCCACATTTGCGCCAACGTTTACCTCAAACGTTGGGCCAAACATTGGCCAAAAGAGACACAAGGGAGGAGCCACGTTTGAGCTCAAGTTTGACCTCAAACTTTGAGCCAAACGTGGATGGCAGCACAAAGGGCTAGCTGCTAAAAAAAGCTTGAGTCAAAGTTTGCCTCAAACTTTGACTCAAGCTTAAATGGTTCATGGCCCAGTTCACAAGTGGGTTTCTTTCCAACTTCAAGAGAAATCAACAGAGGCTTTTGTCAACCCAATTCCATCAAGAGCAAGGGCCCAATTCAAGGCTTGAAGATCATTTGAAGAGAGTGTATAAATAGCTTAGAATTTATGTTTTTGGGGGAGATTTTCCTTTTAGTTTTGCTGAGTAATTTTGGAGAGCTTTTGGTTAGAAGTTATTTTGAGGTTCTGAGTCTTGGGGAAGGGGAATTGAATTCTCTTCCTCTTAGTTTTCTTGTTTTAAATTTCATTTACATTTGTCTTGAATCTTGGGTGTTGATAATTGAGGAAATTCTGTCTCAATCTCACCTTGAGATCTCTCTGTCTCACTTTACTGTAACTTTTGGAAATTGAATTTGGTTTTGCTTCTTCTACTGCTTGATCTTTACTTTTCTTGCAATTGAATTCTAAATTTGGATCTAGGAAGGCATTGAGATCTAGACTTGGTTATCTAGTCTCTTGGGTCCTGAGATCTGGAGCCATCATTTTATTTTCTCTGTTGAATGCTTTTCAAGTTCATTTACGTTTCCAATCTAGATCCGGTTTAATTCAAGTCATCTTCTACTCTTCCATGTGTTGAGATTTACTGTTCTTTTGTTTAATTCTTGCAATCCCACACCCCACCCATTTACCATTCAAGCCATTTACATTTCTTGCACTCTAAGATTCTGCAATTTACATTTCTTGCGTTCTACGTTTCTGCCATTTAATTTCTTGTTCTTTAAGATTCAGCACTTTTATTTTCTGTTCTCTTTAATTCCCTGCAAATTTCCCATCCCCATTTACAATTCATGCAATTTAGCTTCTGTCAATTACAAATCACTCAAATCAACTCTTGTTCGCCTGACTAAATCACCCACTAAACTAAAATTGCTCAATCCTTCAATCCCTGTGGGATCGTCCTCACTCATGTGAGTTATTATTACTTGATGCGACCCGGTACACTTGCCGGTGAGTTTTGTGTTGGATCGTTTTCCACACATCAAGTTTTTGGCACCATTGCCGGGGATTGAATTAGATTGACAATGATTAAGTAAGGTGGTGGTCTAGATCAAGCACTTTTTCTTTTCTGTTTCTTTAACTTTTGACTAACATGCTAACTGTTTGAATTTTTGCTTAAGCTAACTAACATTTCACTTCAGCCATGGATTGAAGTGTTATTGCCTTTCTGGTGTTGTGTGATTCTTATGCTTTGGTTGTATGTCAGGTATAAGGAGAATTACACCCACTTTTTGTGAACAAGACGAAAGAACCCTCAGAAGATTAAGAAGAGTTGAAAGAGGGAAAAACATTGTTGGAGAAGAGGAGTCAGAAGAAGAGTTCCAAGATATGGAGGAACACCTAACAAATCCACCAAATGGAGCTGAAGGGGCAGCCAATAACAACAATAACCCACCACAGAGGAGAGTTTTGGCTTCCTACACATGTGCAGATCCTAGACATTGTGGGAGTAGCATTCTTACCCCAAATGTTAATGCAAATAACTTTGAACAAAGCCACTCAATGGTTGGAATCCTTCCCAAGAGACAGCATCAACAATTGGGATGATCTAGTAACCAAGTTCCTTGCTAAGTTCTACCCACCTCAAAGAGTTATTAGATTGAAGACTGAAGTGCAAACATTCACTCAAATGGATGCCGAACCCTTGTATGAGGCATGGGAACGATACAAAGCTCTAATCAGGAAGTATCCACCAGGAACGTTTAGTGAGTGGGACAGATTGCAGAATTTCTATGAAGGCTTGACACTGAAATCTCAAGAGGCTTTGGATTATTCAGCAGGG
>NC_029785.2:103005070-103017019 GCF_000816755.2 Arachis ipaensis | reverse complement strand
AGTTACAAGCTACTGCTATTTCCATTTTCTCTCAGAGACAAAGCCACTCAATGGTTGGAATCCTTCCCAAGAGACAGCATCAACAATTGGAATGATTTAGTAACCAAGTTTCTTGCCAAGTTCTACCCACCTCAAAGAGTTATTAGACTGAAGACTGAAGTGCAAACATTCACTCAAATGGATGCTGAACCCTTGTATGAGGCATGGGAACGATACAAAGCTCTAATCAGGAACCGGGAATGTTCACCAAAGGCAACGCCAACCCTCACAAAGGAAAGGAGTGATGGAGTTGGAAGGAGTGGACTCAATCCTAGCTCAAAACAAAATGATGCAGCAGCAGATTCAGCAACAATTTGAGCAAATGGCCAAGAGGATTGATAGCCTCCAAGTTGTAGCAGTCAACACAAGCCAACCATCAACCACATGGGGGCAAAATGAAGAAGCTCAAGAGGAGCAGCAGCAAGAACAAGTCCAGTACATGCACAACCAAAATTCTGGGCCAAATAAAGTCTATGGTGATACTTACAATCCTTCATGGAAGAACTACCGCAACCTCAGATGGGGAGACAATCACAACCAGAACCAACAACCATGGCAGAGGAATTCAAATCAAAACACTTCAAGAAACAACCAAAATCACAACCAGCAGCAAACTAACCAAAACCCTTATAGAAAACCCCAAAACAACTACCCCAACTCCAACCATTATCAATCCAACAACCAACCCACCAACCAAAATGCCTACCATCCACCATCCACATTTCACAACCCACCACAAACATCACCAGAATCTCAAAGAATCACTAACCTGGAAACCTTGATAGACAAAATATGGAAGCACCAAGAAATGACAACGAAGAACCAGGAAGCCTCTATGAAGAATATGGAGAGGTAAATTGGCTAGCTCTCTAAACACCTTGCAACAGAAAGACCATCAAGTTCCCTACCAAGTGACACAATTCCAAATCCTAAGGAAGAGTGCAAGGCGATACAGTTAAGAAGTGGGAGAACATTGATGAGCAACAATGACACCACAAAGAAGCAAGTGGAGAATAGCAAAAGGCCCATAGAGGAGGAAAAGCCAACACAGGCAGAGGAAGCCAATGATCAAGATGTGATGCCAAACAAGAGCACTGAGAAGCAAAGAAGGAAAGAAGACCAACCAACCACTTCACAAAAGGGAAAAGAAGAAGCAATTCAAGGACAGCAGCAAGCGGAGAAGAGCATTACACCTCCACTGCCATATCCCCAGAGGTTCAACAAAGAGACTAAGGACCAACACTTCCCGAAATTTCTTGAAATCTTCAAGAAGTTGGAGATCAATATTCCCTTAGCTGAAGCACTTGAGCAAATGCCCCTGTATGCAAAGTTCTTAAAAGAACTTATCAACAATAAGAGGGGTTGGCAAGAGAAGGAAACTGTGCTTCTCACTGAAGAATACAGTACACTCATCAGAAAAGGACTTCCCCCCAAAGTGGAAGACCCTGGAGGTTTCTTCCTACCTTGCACCATTGGAAATCTACTTATCAACAAGGGGATGTGTGACTTAGGAGCAAGCATAAATTTAATTCCATCATCCTTAGTGAAAAAGCTTGGCATAGGGGAGGTGAAACCAATACAGATGTCCTTAGAATTGGTGGACCAGTCAGTAGTATATCCCAAAGGAGTGATTGAAAACCTTTTAGTTAAGGTTGACAAGTTCATTTTTCCTGCGTACTTTGTAATATTGAACACTGAAGAAGAAAAAAACAATTCAATCATCTTGGGAAGGCCATTTTTAGCCACTGCAAGAGCCATCATAGATGTAGAGCAAGGAGAATTAACCCTCAGGATGCATGATGAGAGTATCACTCTGAGTGTACTGCCAGAAACACAGTTCAATCATAAAAAGAAGGATGGTACAGAAAATGACAAAGAAAATCTACAATGGAAAGAGGGAATCAACAAGACAGACAACAACTGCCCTCCCAAGCAAGAGATAGATGATACAACAAGTCAAAAAGAGAAAGAGACTGTGCAAAATAATGAAGAAGTTCAAGAGGACATTGTAGTGTTAGCCACTAAGAAGAGAAATCTTCAAGGTAAACCTACGGCCAAAGAAGAAAGATCAACAAAAGAAAGGAGGAAACACAGAAACAAAACAAAAAGGGGTTGGAAGAACAGAAAGATTCCAACAGAAGGGCTTTCCAAAGGTGATAAAGTGCAATTGATCTATCAACAACTGGGAGCAAGCCAACAGACTGATGATTACTACACTGTCAGCAATATACTCTCATTAGAGCATGCTGAAATTGAACACCAAGGAACAAAGAGGAGGATCACAGTCAGGGGGGACAAGTTGAGGCACTACAATCATCAACCACCATAAAAGAAAGTCCCAGTGTCAAGCTAGTGATAATAAAAGAGCGCTCCATGGGAGGCAACCCATGATTTAAGATTTCTGTCATTTTAAATTTAATAAGCTATGATCACCCTAGCATGATTTCCTTTTTCATGAACGTACTTAATGAATGCATGCACTGTTTTGAAACATATGCCAAGACTTCTAAGTTTGGTGTACCTTCAAGTACACCAAATCAGTTTTTCAATCACTCTTAGACCATATGCTTAGTCATCCTGATGAAGTATATGACCAAACATTAAGTTTGGTGTCTGCATATGTAGATGTTTTCGGAAGATCATTTCTTATTCATGAAATTAAAATCATGCACCGATGATCATACGTTGTTACCTTCTAGGACTTTACAATTAAAAAGGAATTATATTCTGTGATGAAGGCATCACTTGTGATCAACTGCTGGCATTCTACATTTACCCCTTAACAAGAGACAAGTTTGGTGTTCATCAAACCTTGATGCAATAATTAAGGGAGACAATTGATTCTTCATGGAAAAAAAAAAGAAAAAAAAATTTATAATAAAAGCATTTCTTATAAATATTTAACCAAGAGTGACATTGAGATTTCAAGAACACTAGTTGGAGGAAGAAACATTTTAGACTATATGACCAAACATTAAGTTTGGTGTCCTCCAAGAAAAAAAAAGAGGAAAAGTCACGGTTAAAATGGATATAAGGAATGAGAGTTCACATAGTTGTTTAATAAGCTTTCTTGCCACAGTTTGATAATGTTTATCTTTGTTGTCTTGTTGTGATGGTTAGGTGGTCAAAGAATACTCAATGAAAGAGACAAGACAAGGGGGAGCATAGCATGAGGACAAAATCCCATCACATGCTTCAAAAAGTGAATCTGCACACCCTTTGGAATGAGCACGTTGAAGACCCTTGAAGAAGCAAGTTTTGTCCTCATTCAACCTTACATGCACACCTTTGATTTGCAAAGTATCCAATTGCATCCCAACCCTCCATTGTTCAATTAAGTGATTATAAAACACCACCTTCAAGCCATGAACATAAACGAAGAAGTTGCACACTCCCTGCACTCCAACCATTCAAACTCCATTTCCTTCATCATTCTTCATCATATAAGCTCAGCCTCAAATATTTTCTTTTCCAAAAACACATCAAAATCTCCAACTTTCTTCACACTCCCTCTAACCTCAAGAAGATCAACCAATCAAGTGATCATGGCATCTTCCTCAAGAACCAAACGAAGAAAAGGAAAAGAGCCCGCGGTGGAAGAGAGTACACCGGAATATGACCGATGGAGATTTAGATCTTGGTACCATCAATTACAACTTGAATGGATGAATAAGAAGAAGATATATCCAGAGGTTCCACTCATGCTACCAGATGAAGGGTGCCAAGAAATGAAGGACAAGATTAGAAAGAGGAAATGGGAAGAACTCACCTCACCAATCACCCGGATCAATACAAACATCATAAGAGAGTTCTATGCCAACGTCTCAAGGATTAACATGAATGAAGCCCCAACGTACAAGAGCTATGTACAGGGAATGGAAGTAGATTTTAGTTCAAATGCCATCAAAAAAGTCTTGGGACTAAGAACAGCCCACTTTGATGAGCCGGAATACCACCAAAGGGTAAGTGGAGATCCGGATTATGATGAAATTGCTAGCGATATTTGTGTGGTGAACTCAGAGTGGGAAGGAGATGCCAAAACAAACACAAATACCTGAGGAGAGGAGATCTCATCCCTGAAGCAAAGGGGTGGTATGAGCTATTGAAAAGATCAATTATGGGTACAGTAAACACTTTGGAAGTCAACAGGAAGAGAGCTGTTATGTTGCATTGCATCATGGTGGGAGGAGAGGTGAAGGTTCATGAAATCCTTGCAAAGGATATTCAAAAACTTACAGAGAAGAACTCGGCCGGGTCTTGGTTATACTACCCAAGCACCATTATGCGGTTGTGCGCAAGAGCTAGAGTGCCAATGGAGGACGAGAACCCAACATGGTTGAACCCAGGCATGCCTATAACCATTGAAAGAATGATGATTGTTACTGAAGCACAGCAGAGCTGAAGACCACAAAGAAGAAGGCAAAGAGATGAACCAATGGAGGAAGAAGAGTCACAAGAGGAAGAAGAACAGCAACACATCCAACCATATAACAATCTGGACATGACTCAGATACAGGAAGCAATTGGGAGATTATCACAACAGTACATGAGAATTCAAGAAAGGCAAGAAGAGTACCATTCACAATACGTGAAACACCAACAAGAGCAAGAGGAATGGCAGCTGAAAATGATGAACCAACAAAGTGAGTTTGAGTCAAAATTCCTCGTGATGCAAGAAGAGCATGCTTTTCAATCCCACGAATCATTTGGAAAGTTGGCACAAATGCAAGCTGAAAATATGAGGGCTCTCAAGGAATTCACAGCCCTTCAAGATGCAAGATATGAAGTCCAAGCTGACTACAACATAAATAGTCAAATTAAATTGAACTACATTGGAGAGCATCTGCACAACATGGATCCAGCGTTTCCAACTTTCGATGAGTACTTCAAAGGGAAAAGTGAGATAGAAGTAAGCAATGCTATGAGGCTTGAAGATAGAGTAGAAGAGACGATGAATAAAGCTGGGTTCTGGCGGGGTCAACAGACAACAGACATGGACATAGGGAACACCAGCAACCAAGCAAATGAAAGAAGAAAGAAAAAGCATGATAAATGAAAGGTAGACCTGCTCCTTGTTCATCACTACAAAGAAAAAGCATGCATCCTATCTGTTTAAAGCAGTCTTTGCATCTTTAGTAGTCATTTTAGTTAGTAGTCTTTGCATTATGTTTGTTTTTCTTAAAATAAGTAAGCTAATCTAAGTGTGTGCTTGTGTGTTTACTTTCAGTTAACTAAATGCATGCTTTGTCCCTTGCATCTTTAATCCAATAAAAGAAATGTTTGAAATGTGAAGTGAGATAGTTCTTTGTTAGCTGGGAGTACAATAATAATAAGTGGTGGTATGTATGTATGATTGTATGATAGCTCACTTTTAGTGAATAAAAGAACTAGACTGTCTCCTTTTAAGTAGAAAGTAGCTCACTGTCTATGAATCTCAATCAAATAAAAGTCCTTGGTTGAAAAGAAAAACAAAAAGAGAAAAGAAAAAGCCAAAAGTGGCAACAGAACAAAAGAAAAAAAAAAGAAACAAAGCTAGACACCAATAGCTTGAACCTTAGAATATATGCCTGTGGTATCTTTGTACTAGGATCTGCTTGGATTATTAAGTTCTTTGGAGTGCATCAACACTTGGTGCCTTGGGTTAACTAACCCGGGATCATCAACTGAAAGTCCACTATCAAGAGCAACCTAACTACAAGGCATTTAGTAACCCAAAGAGGTGCTGGGCATCAATGTTCTAAGAAGGAATGTGAGCCAAGTGTCTATAGAGAATAATGTGTCAAGCATAAAGAAAGAAAAGAGCTTGTTACACATGACACTGAACTAAAGCTTATAGAAAAAAATAATAATCAAGGACAAAGGAATAATGAGAGGTCATAGCAGTGTGTTGCTTGATGCTTGGAGGAGACTTTCTAGGCCTAAATGTCAATAAGAAGTGAGTATTTACATATCTACATAGAATCCCATGAGCTACCAATAATACTCTGCTAGCATAAACATCTTCTTCCATTTCATTCTTTCTTCTAAATAATTCTTTTCTTGCTTGGGGACAAGCAAGCTTTAAGTTTGGTGTTGTGATGACTATTCATCTTAGCCTAGTTTCACTAGTCTTTTTCTTTTGTTTTCAATAGATTTTATGCACTTTCTTGAGCCATAAGTAAGCCAATTGGGTAGAATTTCATGTTTCCTTTGATTCAATCAACCATGGATAAATTAATGCATTTTCATGAGATTTTGTGCTATAATTGTCATATATTATGAAAGAGAAACAATCTCATGATTATGAGCATAGCTTTGATGTTTTTGATTGATTGATAATAGGTGAAAAGAGTTTTGAAGAGGGTTGAAGAAAGAAGGAATGGCAAAGAGCAAGAGAGGACAAAAAGCTTGAGCCAAAGTTTGCCTCAAACTTTAGCTCAAACGTGAGGAAGAGCTTGACTTCACCCTGGAGGCATCAAAAGCTTGCGCCAACGTTTGCCTCAAACTTTGAGTCAAACGTTGGTGCCACAAAAAGAAGACCCAGGGAGCAAAATGCTTGCGCCAACGTTTGCCTCAAACTTTGAGGTCAAACGTTGGCGCCATTTGAGTATGGAGAAGAGTCCCTGATTGAAGGCTTGATTGAGCCACGTTTGCGCCAACGTTTGCCTCAAACGTTGGGCCAAACGTTGGCCAAAGGACATGCAAGGGAGGATCCACGTTTGAGCTCAAGTTTGATCTCAAACTTTGAGCCAAACGTGGATGACAGCACGGGAGGCAATCTGCTACAAAAATTTTGAGTCAAAGTTTGCCTCAAACTTTGACTCAAGCTTTAATGGTTCATGGCCCGGTTCTGACCCGGTTCACAAGTGGGTTTCTTTCCAACTCCAAGGGCAATCAACAGAGGCTTCTGTCAACCTAATTCCATCAAGAGCAAGGGCCCAATTCAAGGCTTGAAGATCATTTGAAGAGAGTGTATAAATAGCTTAGAATTTAAGTTTTTCGAGAGCTTTTCCTTTTAGTTTTGCTGGGTAGTTTTGGAGAGCTTTTGGTTGGGAGTTATTTTGAGATTCTGAGTCTTGGGGAAGGAGAATTGAATTCTCTTCCTCTTAGTTTTCTTGTTTTCAATTTCATTTACGCTTGTCTTAAATCTTGGGTGTTGAGAATTGAGAAAATTCTGTCTCAATCTCACCTTGAGATCTCTTTCTGTTTTGATTTACTGCATCATTGAGAATTTGCGATTTCACTTCTTTTCTTCTACTGCTGGACCTTTACTTTTCTTGCAATTGAATTCTCAATTTGGATCTAGGAAGGCATTGAGATCTCACTCACGTGAGTTATTATTACTTGATGCGACCCGATACACTTGCCGGTGAGTTTTGTGTTGGATCGTTTTCCACACATTAAGTTTTTGGCGCCGTTGTCGGGGATTGAAATAGATTGACAATGATTAAGTGAAGTGGAGATTTAGATCAAGAACTTTTTCTTTTCTGTTTCTTTAACTTTTAATTAACCCACTAACTGTTTGAATTTTTGCCTGAGCTAACTGAAACTTCACTTTAGCAATAGAGTGAAGTTTTCTTGGTAATCTCTGGCTTTGTGTGATTCTCATGCTTGTGCTTATTGAATATACGAGAGATGCAATTTTCTTCTATTAATCTTTCAAGTTTATCAACTGTTTGACACATTGTGTCAACTAATCATCCAATCATATTCTGGCATGAATATACTCTATCTTCATTTGGACTGTTTATGATTGTGCAGATCATGGAGGAGAACTCAACGAATTCCAGTAATTATCGGAGTAATGTCCCCACCTTAGATAACAATGCAACCCATAATTTGAAGCACCCACTCATCACTATGAACGATGTGGTTCAATGGTTTGAAGCTTTCCCACAAGGAAGCATCATCGGATGGGAAAAACTAATGAGTGAACTCCTGGCCAAGTTGAAACCACCTCAGGGAATTGGTAAACCAGAGGCAGAAATGTAACCATTCACACAAGAGAAGGGAGTGGTGGAAATTGAAGGTGTCAGTGCAGTCATGAACCAAAACAAGCAGATGCATCAGCAGACTCTGCAACAACTAGAGATGATGGTCAGAAAAATCAATGAGCTGCAAACTGCTGTAGTACATGCATACAACCTAACTCAAAACTCACACGGTTGGAATCAACCTGAACAAGGTTTTGGAGCAATTAACCATGAGCAACATAGTTATAAGCGATTACACTATCCAAACAATACCGCAAGTATGTTCCAACACAAGTCTCAAGGTGATGTGTACAACCCACCCTGGAAAACTCATTCCAACTGGAGGAGGAGCGAGCATCAAAATCAAGGACAAAGGGGTCTCAATTACAACAATCCCAACTTCACAAACTAACAAAAACATCACCATACCCACAACAATCATTACATACCATCACAACACCCACCCTTCCAACCCACAACACCCAACAACCAACCAATCTCACAAGACTCTCAAAGGATCACCAACTTGGAGATCTTAATAGAGAGAATGATGAAGCACCAAGAAGAGACAACGAAGAACCAGGAAGCCTCAATCAGAAGAATTGAGAAGCAAATGCAATAACTGGCTAAGCACCTTACAGAAATGAGTGAGAAGAGGGCTATGGGAAAAGAATCACTCATCCAGGATGAGCATCACAGAGCAAAGCCTTACTTAGGAGGACAATGGGACAAGGAAAAAGAAGTTCAGAATCTGAACTAAACAAGCACAGAGGATGTCAAGCTAGTGACAATAAAAGAGCGCTTGTTGGGAGGCAACCCAACTAGAGGTAACTTTCTTTTCATATCTATTTCAATAAAAAGGTTAATTAGTTTTATTTATATTGCAAGAAGCTAAGTTTGGTGTTGCACACCAAAACAATCTACGGGAGAATGAAGGATTCTAAGTTTGGTGTCCCACCAAAATCCCATCATAAAATATATTCTCACCTTCTGCATAATGCTAGCTTCAAGCATTTAAATAAACTAGTTAACTATTTTGCTGTTCCCTAGTTTTCAGTTTTATTACTTTTAGCAAAGAAAAAGAGTTTTACATCTGGTTAATTTGATGCACAAGGACCATTGGCAAGGTACTAAGTTTGGTGTTCCCACACCAAAGTAAGTTCAAAAGCCCACAAATAACTCATGCATGCTAACCATTTTTCAAGTGCTTGGGAACAAGCAACTTTCAATATCATTGCAGGGGATCATACAAGCTTTTGGAAGAATTAGGCATCGTCAACCAAAAAGAGGAAAAAGGAAGATAAAGACCAGCAATGATGATGATGAGGAGTAAAGCAAGCAAACTTCAAAAGGTTGTATTGTTAAGTGATTAGTTTGCATCACTGCTATGATTGAAAGTGATATTATACCCCTATCTGTCCTTCTGTCTAGTATAATTTTTCTGCAATTCAATAATCAAGATGCTTGATCATTTACAACCCTGTACTCTCCAAACTTGTTTGCACTCAATATTTCAAAAATGCATCACATGAAAGTTCTTTGAAAAGAAGGATTGAGGAATTAAACAATTTTGAGGCAAGCAAAAGATTAGGAGAAGTGGTGGTTCTAGTTGTATGATTATGCATTGAGGTTGCATGCTTATGAAAACTTGCATGGGAGCCCATAGGCAGAACATAGAGTTCAAAGAAGTATCGTAGAGATTTTCGAACATTTATTGATCCAAGAAACAGCAAACAAAAGAAAATAAAGAAGATATAAAAACAAGGAGAACATGGCCCAAGGCTCTGAGCATTAATTACTAGGCAGAAAAGAAGAAAGAAACAAAAACTTAAAGAGTTATTATCCTAGTAAATGCTTGTGGTCGAACTGTGTCAAAGAGAGAGGCTTGAGCAAGTAAATCCTAAGGGGTGCTTCAACACCTAATACCTTAAAACCAACTAGTTTAGGAGTATTGATTGAAAGCTTATCTAAAGAGCCGCTTTGAGACATGACACTTAGAGTCAAGGCCAAAGCACAGAAACTATAAGCTGCTTCAAGGTGATTACCTATAGAGAGATCTCCATGATATTATTTGGATGAAAGTTCTAAGACCTAAGACTCCCAAGATGTACGGACTAGTAAGCACTGAAGCCCTTGCATGAGCATATAATTTAGAGTTCACCCCACTGTCACTTAATCACTTCACTCACAGGATAGTACATGTAATTCTTCAAATCCATTCTAATTGAAAGAACCTTTGAGCATAATTCTTTTCTTGCTTGGGGACAAGCAAGCTTTATGTTTGGTGTTGTGATGACAAGTCATCTTAGCCTAGTTTCACTAGTCTTTTTCTTTTGTTTTCAATAGATTTTATGCACTTTCTTAAGCCATAAGTAAGCCAATTGGGTAGAATTTCATGTTTCCTTTGATCCAATCAACCATGGATAAATTAATGCATTTTCATGAGATTTTGTGCTATAATTGTCATATATTATGAAAGAGAAACAATCTCATGATTTTGAGCATAGCTTTGATGTTTTTGATTGATTGATGATAGGTGAAAAGAGTTTTGAAGAGGGTTGAAGAAAGAAGGAATGGCAAAGAGCAAGAGAGGACAAAAAGCTTGAGCCAAAGTTTGCCTCAAACTTTAGCTCAAACGTGAGGAAGAGCTTGACTTCACCCTGGAGGCATCAAAAGCTTGCGCCAACGTTTGCCTCAAACTTTGAGTCAAACGTTGGCGTCACAAAAAGAAGACCTAGGGAGAAAAAAGCTTGCGCCAACGTTTGCCTCAAACTTTGAGGTCAAACGTTGGCGCCATTTGAGTATGAAGAAGAGTCCCTGATTGAAGGCTTGATTGAGCCACGTTTGCGCCAACGTTTGCCTCAAACGTTGGGCCAAACGTTGGCCAAAGGACATGCAAGGGAGGATCCACGTTTGAGCTCAAGTTTGACCTCAAACTTTGAGCCAAACGTGGATAACAGCACGGGAGGCAATCTGCTACAAAAAGCTTGAGTCAAAGTTTGCCTCAAACTTTGACTCAAGCTTTAATGGTTCATGGCCCGGTTCTGACCCGGTTCACAAGTGGGTTTCTTTCCAACTCCAAGGGCAATCAACAGAGGCTTGTGTCAACCCAATTCCATCAAGAGCAAGGGCCCAATTCAAGGCTTGAAGATCATTTGAAGAAAGTGTATAAATAGCTTAGAATTTAAGTTTTTCGAGAGCTTTTCCTTTTAGTTTTGCTGGGTAGTTTTGGAGAGCTTTTGGTTGGGAGTTATTTTGAGATTCTGAGTCTTGGGGAAGGAGAATTGAATTCTCTTCCTCTTAGTTTTCTTGTTTTCAATTTCATTTACGCTTGTCTTAAACCTTGGGTGTTGAGAATTGAGGAAATTCTGTCTCAATCTCACCTTGAGATCTCTCTGTCTCACTTTACCGCAACTTTTGAAAATTGAATTTGGTTTTGCTTCTTCTACTGCTTGATCTTTAATTTCTTGCAATTGAATTCTACATTTGGATCTAGGAAGGCATTGAGATCTAGACTTGGTTATCGAGTCTCTTGAGTCCTGAGATCTGAAATTTCCTTTTGATTTCTCTGTTGAACGCTTCTTCAAGCAATTTACATTTTCTGTTTGAGATCTACTGCAATTAAATTCATCTTTTACTTCCCTGCTTGTTGCAATTTACTTTTCCTTGTTTAATTTCTGCAATCCCAATTCCCAACTCCTTTTATAATTCAAGCAATTTACATTTCTTGCACTTTAAGATTCAGCCATTTATATTTCTTGCAATCTAAGTTTCTGCAATTTACATTACTTGTTCTTTAAGATTCAGCTTATTTACTTTCTTTGCTCTTTAATTTCCTGCAATCTACCCCTCTCCCTTTACATTTAAAGCAATTTAGCTTCTGTAATCACAAATCACTCAACTCAACACTTGATTCGCTTGACTAAATCAACCACTAAACTAAAATTGCTCAATCCTT
>NC_029785.2:102999154-103001054 GCF_000816755.2 Arachis ipaensis | reverse complement strand
AATTATCACACAAATGTTAGCTTGACTAAACTAACACTAAACTAAAATTGCTCAATCCTTCAATCCCTGTGGGATCGACCTCACTCACGTGAGTTATTATTACTTGATGCGACCCGGTACACTTGCCAGTGAGTTTTGTGTTGGATCGTTTTCCACACATCAAGTTTTTGGCGCCGTTGCCGGGAATTGATTTAGATCAACAATGATTAAGTGGGTGAGAAGTCTAGATCAAGCATTTTCTTTGTTTTTGTTTTCTGTTTCAAAGTGAAACCAAGGTGTTTGAGTTTTTGCCTCACTAAGAAATTCTCATCTCTGATATGAGTAATTTCAATTTTCCTTGGTTGTGTGTATTACAAAACTCAAATGGAGTTCAACTCATCTTATGATCAAACATGTTTTATGGGATATTACCCACCATCATCAATCTCTAATGGTGGCTGGGAATATCACCAAGAGAATACACATTCTGAGAACTCCAAGTCATGGAGATTTGCTTCAGAGACACAAGATGAGCAAGAAAACCATATGGAATATTTCCTTCCACCACAAAATGATGCAAGTCATGATTCTAATGGTGGCTGGAAAGGGAATTCTAATGCTCCATATGATATTCATCCAAAGTTATCATCACTTGACCATGCTTCAACAGAAAGCCCCTTTCAAAACTCACCACCCACACAAACTTCCATGAACCACTCAAGGTTCTCAAAGTTTGAATCCATGCTCAAAAGATATGAGGAGAAGACAACGAAAGTTTGGAAAGAACAAGAAAACTCCCTTAAAAACATGGAAGTGCAGCTAGCTCAATTGGTGAGTGCAACGAAGAAGGAGGAAAAACAAGAGGAAGAGGCTACTGAGTCAAGTAGATTTTTAGTGAAGAAAAAAGAGGTGGTGGAAACATTTAAACCTGAACTTGCATATTCACAGAGGCCACTTGAGATGACAAGGGAACATGAAAACTCACAACTCTCTCAAACCTCCTTGAAACAAAACGGCTCAACAATTGAATCCATGATTGAAAGATATGAAGAAGAGATGAAGAAATGTTGGGAAGATCAACAAACCTCCTCCATAAAAGAACTATTAAGTCAAATGTTGGGTGCAAAGAAAGGAGTGGAGGAGCAAGAAAGTGAGAAAGACAACCAAAGAATTCCAAACTCAAGTGAAGAAGAGAAGTACATAGAGGAAACGCTCATGGAACCACCAATTCAAAAGGCTCTGGATGAATACAAAACTCCAATAATCACACAGCAACCAAAGAATAGAGGAAAAAGGACAACAATAATGAAGATGAACTACAAGGTTGTAGAGTTCCTTTTCTCCTCATTTGTTTCTAGCACTTAAAATGCATGATTGTCTTCATCTTTTCTATTTACATGTGTGTATGAATAAAGCATAGCCTGCATCTTGATTTGTAACATGTTGCCATGCCATTATGACTATCAACTTGAGTTTTGTGACTTCAAAAGCAGTAAAGTATCATGATCATAAACAAACAAGGAATTAAAGAATAATTTAGCATGTGCATACAAGTATTGGAAGGCTAGTATGGTTAATTGTTGCTCAATTGCATTGGATTTTATTTAATTGAAGTTTTCATCTAGGACATTTTGTGAAATCTTTTGAAAATCATGAAAACCTTGAAGAAGCAAATACAAATAAGGCAAGAAAGAAAAAGGGAAAGAATGAGAAAGCTGAAGGCTCTGAGTACCAATGGCAATTTATTTGCTAAGTACTTGTGGTGTTTATGTATCAAGCCAAATGCTTGAAAACAAAACACTTAGAAGTCAAGGCTAGGCTCAAGTGCAAAAGCACCCCCTCAAGGCTCAAGGTTCTGAGCATCAATGATTAGAGAGTCAAGAAAAGAAAAGAAAAATGAGCTTAATGAAGTCCTCTAATT
>NC_029785.2:102987742-102998710 GCF_000816755.2 Arachis ipaensis | reverse complement strand
GTAATACTTGAAAACAAAGCATTTAGAATCGTAGCTTTGTTATTAACTCATGGGGCAAAGCACCCAAAAGGAGAAGCTAATAAGAAAAGCAAAAGCTTGTTTCAAGGAAGAAATATAAGGAAAAGATTTCATAAAATGAGCTAGATAGAAGCATCAATCATTTACGTTTCTTTTGTGATTGTAGCATGCTTAGAAAACTAGCTTACCATGAACATTGAGTTGCTATTCTTCTTACCTTGGATTGTCAATCTTTATTGCATGATTCTTTTCTTGCTTGGGGACAAGCAAGTTTTAAGTTTGGTATTGTGATGACATGTCATCATGTCATGTTTTTCTATGCTTTTTCCTTTGTTTTCAATAGGTTTTATGCACTTTCTTGAGCCATAAGTAAGCCAATTGGGTAGAATTTTATGTTTCCTTTGATTCAATCAACCATGGATAAATTAATGCATTTTCATGAGATTTTGTGCTATAATTGTCATATATTATGAAAGAGAAACAATCTCATGATTTTGAGCATAGCTTTGATATTTTTGATTGATTGATGATAGGTGAAAAGAGCTTTGAAGAGGGTTGAAGAAAGAAGGAATGGCAAAGAGCAAGAGAGGACAAAAAGCTTGAACCAAAGTTTGCCTCAAACTTTAGCTCAAACGTGAGGAAGAGCTTTACTTCACCCTAGAGGCATCAAAAGCTTGCGCCAACGTTTGCCTCAAACTTTGAGTCAAACGTTGGTTTGCAAAAATCTCACCCAGGGAAGCAAAAAGCTTGCGCCAACGTTTGCCTCAAACTTGAGGTCAAACGTTGCTCCTCACAGCCTGAAGGGGTATACTTCCAACAAGAATAACTTGAGCTACAAAGCTCCAAATGAGGTGATTCAAAATACAATGAAAAGTAGGAATCAAGAGCTTTCCAAGCATATATGGCACTGCATGGTGGACACAAAAATTGAGGGAGAAAACTGCCCCGAAATGTGCATAAACGAACATGGTGGCAACCTGCAGTGAGGCCAACTGACCTCTACACCTTCGACGGAGTATAACTCGAGCTGTAGAGCTCCAAATGATGCGCTTCCAACGGCATTAGAAAGTAGACATTCAGGGCTTTCCAACAATATATAATAGTATGGGGTGGACAATGCGTTTGAGCCTCCATAATCTGGCGTTTTCGACCACGTTTGAGGCAAACGTCACCTCAAACGTTGCACACCAAAGCCAACGACCCTGTCCTCTTCAAAGGAGCATAACTTGAGTTGTAGATGTCCAATTGAGGTGATTATAATTGGGTTAGAAAGCTGACATTCAGAGCTTTCCAACCATATATAATAGTCTATAGTGGGCATGAAATTAACAACATTGACAAGAGGACAAAGTAGCACCCCAAAACTTGATGTACAACAAGCGTCAACGTTTGCGTCCAAGTTGGGCCTCAAACTTGGACTCAAACGCCAATGACAGCAAAATACCGTTCTGCATAATTTCATCAACCCAACGTTTGAGTTAAAGTTTGCCTCAAACTTTGACTCAAACTTAAAGGCTCCAAAGTCCAAATTGCAAACGGATTTCTTCCCAAGTCCAAGAGCAACCATCCGGATCCATCTTCAACCCAATTCCACTCCAAAGCAAGCAAAGCCCACATGACTCAAAGGCACACAGAGAAGTTAGATTAGGAATTTCATTTTGTAAATATTGTTTTTATTTTTCATTTTGTAAAAGCCTATATAAAGGCATTAGTTTCATTTCACTAGGAGGGAGCTCTGCTAGAGCATTAGAAGGCCAGCTCCAATAGGGAGTTTTGCACTCTTTAGTTTTCATTTTGCTTTCTCTCTTAGTCTTCTTTTCTGTTTTGAAAATTTGGATTGAGATTGGAAGGAATTCTGTTTTCATTCTCTATCTGCAACTTCTCTTTACTTCTTCTGCAATCTTTCTTTTAATTCTCTGCAACTTTTCTCTTGTTGGATCAAGGAAGGACTTGAGACCTAGACTTATTTTCTAGTCTCCTCCATCCCTGAGATCTTCAACATCCTTTTAATTGCTGAAATTTAGCATCAGTCATTTTCTGTTTTTAATCTTTCAAGCATTTTTACTTTCTGTTGTATTACTTCCAGTTTACATTTCCTGCAATTGCTCTAAGTTCTTATTCACTGCAATTTTGCTTCTCTGCTTACATTGTTCCCAATTTATTCTTCCTGCAATTGAAATTTCCAATTGCGTGATCTATTGCTCTCTTTAATTTCCAACACCCCAGCCCCTTTACTTTTCATGCAATTTACTTTTCTTGCAATTTAAGTTTTAGCTATTTTACTTTCTTGTTCTTTAAGTTACTTGCAATTTTACTTTCTGCATCTTAAAGATTCATTGCAATTTACTTTCTGTTGGCTACATTTCACAAAATTCACTCAATGTTAGCTTGACTAAACTAATCACCCACTAAAGTTGCTTGATCCATCAATCCCTGTGGGATCGACCTCACTCTAAGTGAGTTTTACTACTTGATACGACCCGGTACACTTGCCGGTGAGTTTTAGGTGTTTTAAAAATTCGTTTTTCCACAAAAACACCATCACCCACCATCTTTGCTGATTGCTTTTCATTCTATTTGGGCTATTGAGTTTTGGCCTGCAACAATAAACAATTAGTAATAAGTAATTATAATTGATCAACACTAATTATTTATTTTGCCCAAAGATAATGTTTGTCATCACTGATTGATTTGGTTAATTTCTTAACTCAACAATCTCCCCCTTGATAAAAAACATGATTTAAGCAATAATCAAAAAAGAAATAAATTTGAGTAAGGTATAGAAACTCCCTTTGGTTTTTGTCAATTGCTTTTATGTTGCTCCCCCTTTCCTTTTCAAGATTAGCTCCCCTCTTTGTTCCTGTTTTACATTATACTTAAAGAGAACATAATAAAGAGCTACACAATTATTTTGTCTAAGGGATGTCAAATAAGCAACACCACATAACCAGCCCAATATCAAGCTAATATCAGCAGCAAAAGGATTCAGCATGTGAAATCAAGTTTTAATGTAGCAAACATACAAAAATCCCAAAAGAAATAGTAGTAGCTGCAGCAAATGCCAACAAATTCCTAGGACATATTTACCATCCTATTGCTATTACTCCCCCTTTTGTCATCAAGGGCGGATAAGAAACAAGATCAACAAAAACAGTTTCTTGAACCCTGCAGAAAAGAGTTAGAGCACAGTTCAAACTACTAACTAACTTATCAAAAGTGCAGCATTATTTTTAGAGTTATTACAGTCATCCAAAATAAAACAGTTTAACAGTAGCAAAAACAGAATTCATGAGACAAAAAGAGAGCAGCAGCAGTTTTCATGAGACAATTTCTAGGCATCAGAACTATTCCCTTCCGAATTAGCTTCCTCCTCAACATCAGTGGCAGGGTCTTCATCCTCTTGAAGGTTATCGATGAAGGACATGAACACAGCCACTCTATCTCTTGATTTCTTTAGGAAGTTCTCATGCTTGCTAGCCAGCTTCCTTTGCTCTTTGCTCAGAGCAATCAAGTGATTTGATTGAGAAACAAACTCCTGAACAATATCTTTGACCACATTCAGCAAGGCATATTTCTTTCCAGCAGAGATGGATGTACCCTCAATGGAAGGAGCAGGAGAATCCTCAGGGACAAAGTCATCATCCTCATCATCTAGGACAACTCTTTCAGATCTAGTTGGTCCTTTTTGCTGTTTCACTGAACCACCCCCTTTAAGGTATGAATGTTTATTGTGATATTCCTCATTGGTCAAGTCAACACCAAAATACTCAAATATGCAAGTTAGAAACATGCCATAAGGAAGTGCTTTGTCCTTTTCACTCCTAACAGTATCAAACATATATCTAACCATCAAGTATGCAAATGAAATTTCAGTTTTGGTGAGAAGGGCATATAAAACAAGAGTATCAGTGTAGGAAACCCTTTGATATGAGCCACTTTGAGGAAGAATAATGTGGTTGACCATTCGGTGCAACTGAGCACGCTCATACCCTAGGGCTTTGTGAGTGGGTGTAATGCCATCAATTAAAGAAACATGTTCACAGATGTGTGCCAATGTATCATGATAAGAAATTCCAACACCTTCATCCCACTTAACCGAAGTGTAAGGACAAGGCCCAACATCAGTATACTTCAAAGCATCACTGATAATTTCATTATTTAAAACTATGTCTCGGCCCTTTACATATGAGTGAGCAGTGCCTTCATGATAAGTCATGTTTGCATAAAATTCTTTGACCAACAAGGGATAAACAGACTTTTTGATGTCAAAAAGTTGATTCCAGTCCAGAAAAATCAAGTTATCAACAAATAGAAAACCTTTTCTTTTCAAAGATGGCAAATTAGCAAGAAAAGAGGGACACAAGGTACGATACTTGATAACCCCATCATAAAAATCATTATTCATGGCAGATTTGAATCTATAGGGATTATAGTTTGAGTGAGAGGTCAAAAAATGGGCTTTGTGATCAAAAGGTCCAATGTCTGGTTCTTTAATATTTTTGAGAGGGACTCGAGAGTTACCTCGTTGAGAGCGCACAGGAACCGACCTGGATTTGGATTGTGTTGGTTCGGGAACAGGTTCTTCAGCCGCCGGATGTTTGCTCTTGGAGGAGCTGGGCTTCGCAGAACCAGATTTTGAGGAGCCTGGCTTGGAAGGTGTGACTTTCGGTGGTGGTGTCAGCTTGGTAGGGGCAAGGTACCTTGGCGTGGTTTTGGTTCGCGCCATGGGAGCAGTGCGAGGAGGAGAGGTAGGAGGAGATGGTGAAGGTGTGAAGGTTTTATCTTGGGAGCGAGTGCAACGCTTGGATGGAAGTTTATACACCTTTTCACGAGGAGGCTTGTGTGCTATGGTTTTCTTCCTCATTTGGTAGTTTTTGATTTAAGAAGAAAAAGAGTAATGAGGGTAGTGGTGAAAACCGAAAGGATAGAGAGGGAGTTATAGAGGGAAGAGAGGGAGTGTTGGTAACCGTGCCCAAAAAGAAGATTTTCAAAACCATGCAACTGCATCACCATTTGAGAAGGCTTGAAAAGACATGACCTCATACAAGAAAGATTTTATTTGATTTAAAATAGAACAGGAAATTAATTTTAAACTTTGAAAGACAACAAAATTAAACTGAAACACTTTTTAGACCAAAAAAAATTAAATCCACTTGAAAACCTTTTGGGCCACAAAACATTAAATGAAAACCCTTTATAAAAACTTAAACACACAATCCATCAACAACAACAAACAAAATTGTAACATTCATGTTGGGCCCATAGGTGGTTTGAACAAAGGAAACATATAGGGCTACCCAGATCTGACTTAAGGTTGGCCCAGATTGACTTTCACTTGAAACAAGCCCAGAACACGCTGATTTGAAGGAAACATTCATCACCTGCCCAGAATTGTCTCATACCTGTTTATGAGACAAAAAAATCTCCAGCAAATACATCAGCATTTTTCAAATAAAGAATCATAACTCAAAATTCCTAGACAAGTCCTAAGCATGCGGAATCTATCCTCAGCTAATGGTATTGTGAAAATATCTGCTAATTGCTCCTCTGATTTAACAAATTCAATACTAATATCCCCCTTTTGGACATGTTCTCTTATTGAGTGAAATTTCACTTCAATATGCTTAGTCCGAGAGTGCAAAACTGGATTTTTAGAAATATTAATGGCACTCATATTATCACACATCAAGGAAATATTTTCAGCATTTAATTTGTAATCGGCAAGCTGTGTTTTTAACCATAAAAGCTGAGAACAACAAGAAGAAGCAGCAATATACTCAGCCTCAGCAGTGGATAAGGCCACTATTGGTTGCTTTTTACTTGACCAAACATTCAATGACTTTCCAAGGAAGCAACATAGGCCTGAAGTACTCCTTCTATCAACTCTATCACCAGCAAAATCTGTATCACAATAACCAACTACAGAAAAATCATCAATCTTAGGATACCAAAGACCAAAATTGGATGTTCCATGAACATATCTAATGATCCTCTTAACTGCAGAAAGATGTGACTCTTTTGGTTTTGATTGGAACCTAGAACACAATCCAACACTTTACACAATATCGGGTCTAGATGAAGTTAAGTACATAAGAGACCCAATCATTCCTCTATACCTAGTCTCATCAACATCTTTCTCAGTTTCTCCCTTATCTAGTTTTGAACTGGGATGCATGGGAGTTCCCATAGGTTTGGCATTTTCCATACCAAATTTCTTAACTAATTCCTTGGTATACTTTTCTTGATGAATGAAAATACCTTTTCCAGTTTGTTTAATTTGCAGCCCAAGGAAAAATTAAGTTCTCCCATCATACTCATGTCAAATTCACTTGTCATGAGTTTTCCAAATTCAGAACAAAGGGATTCATTAGCTGATCCAAAAATAATGTCATCAACATATATTTGAACTAGAATGAAGGACTCATTAGAATTCTTGACAAAATAGAGTTGTGTCAGTGGTGCCTCTTTGAAAACCATTTTTCAAAAGAAAAGAGCTAAGTCTCTCATACCAAGCTCTAGGAGCTTGCCTTAAACCATAGAGAGCTTTAGATAATTTGAAAACATGATTAAAATGCTCTTTATTTTCAAAACCAGGAGGCTGCTCCACATACACTTCTCTATCTATCACACCATTCAAAAATACATATTTCACATCCATTTGATATAATTTAAAACCACAAAATGCAGCATAAGCTAAGAGAAGTCTTATGGCTTCCATTCGGGCAACAGGGGTAAAGGATTCATCAAAGTCTATTCCTTCTTCTTGGTCATATCCTTGTGCCACTAGCCTTGCCTTGTTTCTTGCAATGCTACCATCTTCTCCCAACTTGTTTCGAAATATCCGCTTGGTGCCGGTCACTTTCTTTCCACTTGGCCTTGGAACCAAAGTCCACACTTGGTTCTTTTCAAACTCAAGAAGCTCATCTTCCATAGCTTTAACCCAAGAAGGGTCACTAAGGGCTTCCTTGATATTTTGAGGCTCTATTTGTGAAAGAAGGGCAATGTTTGATCCTTCATTTGCCTTTCTAGTGGAAGACCTTGTTTGCACTCCATGAGAGACGTCCCCAATGACAAATTCCTCAGGATAATTCTTCAAGAATATCCATTCACGAGGTCTGGTGGACTTGGAGGCAGATTCAGTTACCAAGGGATTCTGGGTGCTGCTGGCTTCAGGGTATCCTTCAAATTCGTGAGACAAAATGGAATTGTCTCTTAAATTTTCAGCAACAGTAGTTTCTGGTTCAGCTTGAACAGAATTTCCATTCTCTTGATTTTGCACAGTTTCTACTTCCTTTTGAGCTTGATTTCCTGCATCACAATCTTCCAAAATACTTTGTACCAAGTTAGTATCACAAAATCTAACATGTATGGACTCCTCAATAATTCTAGCATCTTGATGATAAACCCTATATGCTTTACTAGTTGTGGAATATCCTACAAACAAACACTCATAAGCCTTTGGATCAAATTTACCCAAATTTTCTTTGTTATTTAAAACAAAACATTTGCATCCAAAGATGTGTAAGTAATCTAAGTTTGGTGGGTAGCCTTTCCAAAGTTCATAAGGGGTTTTCTTCAAAAATTTCCTTATGATTGTTCTATTCAAAATGTGGCAAGCCGTGTTAACCGCTTCAGCCCAAAGAAATTTTGGAACATTACTCTCACAAAGCATAGCTCTAGTAATTTCTTGTATGCTTCTATTTCTTCTTTCCACAACACCATTTTGTTGTGGTGTTCTTGGACAAGAGAAGTTGTGAGATATTCCAAATTCCTCACAAAAGGATTCAAATAAATTATTTTCAAATTCAGTTCCATGATCACTTCTTATAGAATAGATTTTTAAATCCTTTTCATTTTGAATTTTCTTGCAAAAAGGTTCAAAGGCCGAAAAGGCTTTATTTTTGTGTGCAAGAAACAAAACCCAACCAAACCTAGTATAGTCATCCACAATTACTAACCCATAATGTTTACCACCTAGGCTTTGAGTTCTTGTTGGACCAAATAAATCAATGTGTAGCAACTCAAGTGGTCTTTTAGCAGAGATGTCTTCCTTTGGTTTACAAGAACTTTTGGTTTATTTTTCCATTTGGCAAGCATCACAAGTGATGTCTTTGTCAAACTTTATCAAAGGGAGACCTCTTACTAATTCTTTCTTTACAAGTTTGTTTATTTGAAACATACTTGCATGGCCCAATCTCTTGTACCATAACCACTTTTCAGATTCTTTAGAGTGAAGACAAGCTACATTTTGATCCTTTAGTTCATCAAGAGTAAGTCCATACATATTATTAAAATGCTTGGCAACAAACATCACTTCATTTGTTCTTTCATTAACAACACAGTATTCAAGTCTTTTGAAAATAACTAAATATCCTAAGTCACACAACTGACTTATACTCAAAAGATTGTGCTTCAAACCACATACCAATAGTACATCATCAATAAAAGTAGATTGTTCATTATCTACTTTTCCAACAGCAATGATTTTACCTTTACCATCATCTCCAAAGGTCACAAAACCTCCATCATAGTTATTTAGTTTGATGAAGTAAGTTGACCTTCGAGTCATGTGCCTTGAACATCCACTATCCATGTACCACATGTCATCTTTGTTCTTGGATGCTAGGCAAATCTGCATGAAGAGTTTCAAGCAGCCTTAGATATCCAAATTAATTTGGATCCTTTGAAGTTAATCCATCTTGGTTGCCCAAGTGCATTAAAATCACAAACAACATTATAAACTTTGTTTCCTACAACTTTCTTTTCAATGAAACATTGTGCATATGAGTGACCAAATTTCTTGCAATTGACACAATGATTTTCTGATGTGTGTCGCTGAAATTGAGGTGAGTTATATTGTTTGAAATGATTTAAGTGTTGAAATTTTCTGGTTTTTGGAGGAGATGCATTTCTTTTGACAAACTGATTTTTATTAAAGTTATTCCTCTTTGCAAAAGTATTTTCACCAGAATTTCTTTGAACATTTTTACCTTTCGAAAATGAGGTTTTGTTGTAAAATGGTGGTTTCTTAAAAACAGCCTCATTTTTCGAAATGTAACCCAAACCTGGCCGGTTTGATCTCGGATCAGTTCTTGGTGAAGGCTTAGTTTTACTTGTGTATACTTCATCAAATTTTTTTTCAAGAGTTGAAATATGTCCAATACCCGATTTGTTTGGTATGGATTTGGTATTTGATGAAGAAGCCACAAATTTTATAGAGGAAGTGTTGGAAATTACATCTTCCTTGGCTATGTAGCCTAAACTTCATGTGTAACCTGAAGTTTTTCCCAGATTTCTTTGGCTGTCTTGCATCTAGACACCTTCCGGTACTCTTCAAAGCTGAGAGTACAGTGAAGAAGGTTGATTGCTTTAGCATTCAACTCTATCTTCTTCTTAACATCTTCATTCCATACAGCTTCTTCTTTTGGAGTCACCACTCCATCAGCACTTGTTTTTGTTGGGATCTTGGGACCGCTCACAACAATCTTCCATATGTTGTAGTCAATGGATTGGATGAAAATCCTTATCCTTTCTTTCCAGTAGGAGTAGTTCTTCCCGTTGAAGAAAGTTGGCCGGTTATTTGACTGGCCTTCAGTGAGGGTGTAGGCAACTGTGGTTGTGCCCAAGTTATTCGCCATTGGATCTTTACTCCAAGCGGTTAAGCTTGATTCTTGAGACCTTAGCTCCTGATACCAATTAAAGGTTGCAGTAGGCTTAGAGAAGGGGGGTTGAATCTATGCCTTCCTTTTAGTTACTGTTATTTTTAAATAAAATTACAATTCTGATTCTGTTTAAACTAAGCAGCGGAAATTTATGAGACAATTTATTTTTGTCTCATGAATATCAGAAAACAGAACACAGCAGAGAAGAGAAAAGCTAACACCAGCATGTATCCTGGTTTGGTTGCCTTGTGCTATGCAACCTACGTCCAGTCTCCTCCACAACAGTGGAAGAATTTTCACTATAGTTAACAGTATTACATACACCAATTTCACAGGATTGACCCAATCCTTTCACACTCAAGTTCTAACCTAACTTGACATTAGCTATGCTAATACCTAACTATTCACTCTTAGTGCTAACCCAACTAAGAAAGGGATACCTTACAGGTACAAGATACAAGATACAAGACATAGACATACCTAAAGAAATCAGAAAATAACTCTAGGCTTTTCTCTCAAGTGTTTCACTCAGCCTTTTTCCACTCATGGCTTTTACTTGAGTTTCCTCACAATGCCTTTTCTCACAAGAAATTACAGAAAGATATAGACAAGGTTTAGACTTTCCGGACTCTCATGAATGCCGCCATCAATCTAGCTTACACCACGAAGATTCTGATTAAGAGATCCAAGAGATACTCATTTAATCTAAGGTAGAACGGAAGTGGTTGTCAAGCACGCGTTCATAAGTTGAGAATGATGATGACTGTCATGATCATCACATCCATCATATTGAAGTGCGAATGAATATCTTAGATGTGGAATAAGTTGAATTGAATAGAAAAACAGTAGTACTTTGCATTAATCTTTGAGGAACAGCAGAGCTCCACACCTTAATCTATGGAGTGCAGAAACTCTACCGTATGAAAATACATAAGTAATAATGGTTCAGGCATGGCCGAATGGCCAGCCCCCATGAAAGTCTAAGATAGCTTAAAACTGATCAAAGATGTCTAATACAATAGTAAAAAGTCCTATTTATACTAAACTAGTTACTAGGGTTTACAGAAGTAAGTAATTGATGCATAAATCCACTTCCGGGGCCCACTTGGTGTGTGCTTGGGCTGAGCTTGAATGCTACACGTGTAGAGGTCAATCTTGGAGTTGAACGCTAGCTTGTAACGTATTTCTGGTGTTCAACTCTGGCTTGTGACGTGTTTCTGGCGTTTAACTCCAGACAGCAGCGTAGAACTGGCGTTCAACGCCCTTTTACGTTGTCTAAACTCGGCCA